>NC_140168.1:174290030-174305030 GCF_963971535.1 Notolepis coatsorum
GACCACTTCTTCGTTCTCCGCAAGGACCGGACGGCAGAAGAATCACAAAAGACGAAAGGAGGCGGCATTGCCTTCATGATAAACAAGGAGTGGTGCGATTTAGGCAACGCAAAGGAATTGTCTAACCACTGCTCCCCAGACCTGGAGTTTATCACGATCAAATGTCGACCCTTCTTTCTCCCGAGGGAGTTAACGTCCATCATCCTCATCGGAGTGTACATTCCACCACACGCGAACACTGGGGCAGCACTTTCAAAGTTACACGACGAGGTAAACAAACTACAGATAGCTAGCGTTGACGCTGCCATTTTGGTTCTGGGCGATTTCAACAGCGCACGTCTTAAAAAGGTGTTGCCGAATTTCTATCAGCATGTGACCTGTCCCACCAGAGGCGAGAACATATTAGACCATGTATACTCGCAATTTAAGAATGGGTACAAGTCACAGGCTCTTAGTCCATTCGGTAAGTCCGATCACGCCGCCATCTTTCTTTTGCCAAAGTATAGACAAAGTCTCAAGTGAACGCCGGTAGTATCGCGAGAGGTTAATCGTTGGACCGTGACGTCAGAGGAGACACTCCAGGCTGCACTTGAATGCACAGACTGGAGTGTATTCCGTGATAACACAGCCAATATTAACGAATACACTGAAACGGTGCTTGACTTTGTCTGTACTCTGGTAGAAGAAACAATCCCCTCTACCACAATTAGAATATACCCAAATCAAAAGCCCTGGGTAGATAAATCCGTCCGTGAGGCTCTGAAAGTGCGCACATCAGCCTACAACACCGGGCTGGTGACAGGCAACATGGAAGAACACAAGACGGCAAGATACAACGTCAGGAGAGCAGTAATAGAGGCAAAACGGCGTTACAGGGATAAAGTTGAACTTCAGTTTGAACAGGCTGACTCTAGAGGTATGTGGCAGGGCCTCAGAACAATGACAGACTACAAAGGCACCTCCCTCAAACTGAACAGTGACATCTCCTTAGCAAATGATCTCAATTCCTTCTATGCGAGGTTTGAGGCTGTGAATAACAACACCAGCCTACAAACCACGGCAATGGGGGGGGGGGGGGGTCTGCTGATGGAGACTCAGTGTTCAGGGTAACAGAGCATGAGGTGAGGCGGACCTTTAAAAAAGTGAATATCAGGAAGGCAGCAGGACCGGACGGCATCCCCGGCCGCGTCCTAAAAGTCTGTGCCGACCAACTGGCCCCGGTATTCACTGACATCTTCAACCTGTCCTTGGAACAGGCTGTCATCCCCACCTGTCTGAAGAAGTCCACCATCATCCCTGTACCCAAAAAATCTACGCCCGCTTGCCTCAACGACTACCGCCCTGTAGCCCTCACCTCCATAGCCATGAAGTGCTTTGAGAAGCTAGTGAAGGGCTACATCTGTTCCTCCCTCCCCATCAACCTGGACCCCCTGCAATTTGCATATCGCCCCAACAGGTCCACGGAGGACGCCATAGCCCATGTGCTGCACACAGCAGCATCACACCTGGACAAGAGGCAGGGGAACTATGTGAGAATGCTGTTCATCGACTACAGCTCAGCATTCAATACCATAGTCCCCTCCAAACTCATAGCCAAGCTCAGGGACCTGGGCTTGAACTATGACCTCTGCCAGTGGGTCTTGGACTTCCTGACGGGCAGACCCCAGGTGGTAAGAGCAGGCAACTGCACCTCCTCATCCATCACGCTCAACATAGGGGCCCCCCAGGGCTGTGTTCTGAGCCCCCTCCTCTACTCCCTGTACACACATGACTGCGTGGCACAGCGGAACAACAACACAATCATCAAATTTGCTGATGACACAGTAGTGGTGGGCCTGATCTCTGCCAACGACGAGAGGGCCTACCTGGAAGAGGTAGAGAATCTGTCACAGTGGTGTCAGGAGAACTGCCTCTCCCTGAACGTCAGCAAAACAAAAGAGATGATTGTGGACTTCAGGAGGTCGGGGGTCAAGGACTACAGCCCCCTCAGCATCGACGGGGCACCGGTTGAGAGAGTGAACAGTTTCAAGTACCTCGGAGCCCACATATCCGAGGACTTGACATGGACCACACACATTGACAGTGTTGTGAAGAAGGCACGACAACGCCTCTACTTCCTCAGGCGCCTAAGGAAGTTCCAAGTCAGTCAGAAGATCCTTAGGAACTTCTACTCATGTACAATAGAGAGCATCCTGACTGGCAACATCACCTCCTGGTTTGGGAATAGCACTGCACAAGACCGTAGCAGACTACAAAGAGTGACACATTCAGCCGAACGCACAACCCTCCAGAACATTTACAACAAGCGGTGCAGGGGGAAGGCTAAGAGAATCATCAAGGACTCCAGCCACCCGAACAACTGCCTCTTTGAACTGCTGCGGTCAGGCAAGCGATACCGGAGTCTTAAGGCGAGCACAGAAAGACTCAGAAGAAGCTTCTATCCCCAGGCCATCAGGCTGCTAAACGAACAATAAACACTATGCAACAACCATCAAATGCACACAGCACACACACCCACACGCACACACTCACTTAAACAAACAACACACTGCAGCACCCACTCTCCACACTTTAGATCACACAAACACACTTTATATTTATTGATAAAGGATTTGCACTACAACTCGTACACCTACTGTAAATTGTACCTAAATTGCACCTCATCCCATTTCTGCCTAGCACTATATAGTATTGTATATTAGTACACTGCATAGTATTGTATATTATATGGTAACTCAGTTACGTCTATTCTGCATCGAACATTGTACATATGTCTATACTGAACACTGTGACCTCATTTTTTTTACTTCTAATTTACATGCTATACTATGTTATTTTATTTCATACTTATCTTGTCTTGCACAGTCTCTGGAGCATAACAGTAAGAAGCATTTTGTATAAAAGTATTCTGTACTTCTGTATGACAACTATTAAAGAAACTTGAACTTGAACTAGTAATATAATTCAAATCAAATCAAATCAAATGTATTTGTAAGGCCCGACAACACACGTTAATGTCCCCATGGGCCGGACACGTCTTCTTTAACACTTTGAATGCCAGCCACGTGTTTTGTCGTTAGTTCATGCCGACCGTTGAGTGCCGCCAACGCTATATAGCGTTTGTTTGTCGTATTTTTTTTATTGGCGATTTGAATTCATATTTCATCAATCAAGCCTCAGGTTAGTGTTGCAGACTCTCTCTGAGCTCAATTGGGAAGATACCGCCCCCTATCGTCTCTCCCTGTGTAACTGCATCCCATTACTTTAGACTGATGGGGGGGACGGGCCAGTTTCCTCATTTAACTTTTCCGTCAAGCCAACTGAAGAATCCATGGTGATCTGTGTTTGCCCTATGTGTGTGTGTGTGTGTGAGTGTGTGTGTGTGTGTGTGTGTGTGTGAGTGTGTGTGTGTGTGTGTGTGTGTGTGTGTGTGTGAGAGAGATCAGGAAATGAGAGAATCCATATTTCAGCCCGCTTCTATAACGTGCATAAGTACACATATACTATCGATAATCTAGCGTTTATTTGAAAACTATTCATAAATAGGCCGAAAAATTACAACGTTTTTGTGTATGCCAGAATATTCCAGTAAATGCAGATTATCACGGAATCTTTATATTTTCCTTGAAAACAAGGGCTTTTCCAAATGCTATAAAACGGAAATGAAGCGATTAAAAAACAATCCATTTCGACAATGTTGACTGCAAACAAGTCATTGACAAACGACGGGCAGATTAGACACATAGCCATAATTTAAGACATAGATTATGCGTTCACAACGCTATCATTGAAGTGGGTGGTGGCATTTAACGGGGGTAAGGCACACCGCATGGCTGGTAATCAAAGTGTTAAACAAGTCAAGAAGAAACATCACATAAGGTCAAACATTTTTTAAATAAATGCAAAATAAATAAATGCAACACTCCCCACGCGAAGGTAAGGAAAAACTCACTAAAACCTAGCAATAGGAAAAAATACACCACAGGCAATGTGGAGGAGAGAAACCTTAAAAGGGCCGTTCAAGGGGGGATCTCCCTTCTTAGATGTTGGTGATAGTAGTGTTGCAGTAAAAACAGTTAGGCATGCACTCATGTGTGTAGTGAAACACAGATGAGTGCATGCAATAGCAACTGAACATTATACAACTTATACATATATATCAATTAGTACTACTGTGTGTAGTGCTTAATCAGATGTATACGTACAGATTTGTAATATTAATATGTACAGTGATACAGGTATTCAGACAGTATGGTAGTAGTCAATATGTGATGGAGGTAGTAGTCAATAGACAATATGGTAGCATGTGTATGTGTGTGTGTGTGTGTGTGTGTGTGTGTGTGTGTGTGCGCGTGTGTGTGTGTGTGTGTGTGTGTGTGTGTGTGTGTGTGTGTGTGTGTCAGTGGAGGCTGGTGACCAAATTTTTAGGTGAAGCACAAATTATTATATTATATTATATATTAAATTATATTTTTAAAACATCCCCCACTGTGTGTCAGTGGTCAGTGGACACAGATGAAAACGTAATATTAATATACACTATTAATATTAATACCAACACCAATCAATTAATTAATATTAATATTAATATCAATATACATACTAATATACTATCAATACTACTATTGAATATACATAAACTATTCATTTCATTTACACTATACATTTCATCAAACCAGCATGTCATGTCTCCTTTAACTGTGGGTGAAAGCGGTCCGAGAACTACAATGCCTGGCAATGTTTACTTCTGCATCTCACGCAACACACACAAGCCACCGGTCGTTTCAGACACAAACCCACACACAACGGACAAGATAGCAGTTCTCATTCATAAGAGCACACCAAAGTTCCACCACATGAATCTCACGTGACAAATCAGCAGAGCCACAGAGGCACTAGATCAGCCGTGCATCAGCAAAGTACGCTAGCCTATTATAGCCACAAGCTAGCGGCAACATTCATTCATTCATTCACCACTAACACAGTGCACATGCAAATATTATCTGCAGGCTGCATTAGTAGCCAGCAGCCAACGTGATACATTACATTGTGTTTATATGTGACATAGCCAAGTTAACAACGTTTCAATCCCTTAATCAAGTCTCTAAACAATTCGGCTGGCTAACGTTAGCCATCCGCAAAGTATGCTAGCCTAGCCACAAGCTAGCGGCAACATTCATTCATTTACACTAACACAGTGCACATGCAAATATTATCTGCAGGCTGCATTAGCAGCAGCAGCCAACGTGATACATTACATTGTGTTTATATGTGACATAGCCAAGTTAACAACGTTTCAATCCCTTAATCAAGTCTACTACAAGTATTGTTCTCTAAACAGTTAGCTAACGTTAGCATCAAGGCTAAGCAGGCTTTCGTTTTACAAACACTACAACTTACCTTTTTCTGATCCAGGTGCATAAGTCCACTTCTTCATGTTGCTCAGTTGCTGGTTTATACTTCGGTCCTAATGTTGGCGCAAAGTTTAATTTAGCCTACTGTGTGTACTGTAAACTAGCTAGCTAGCTACAAGTTAGCTTGCCTTCACAGTCCAAGATGGCACGTTCACATCAACTACACTAGTCTCCAACTGAGATAAAAAAAAAAAAAAGATATATCCTCCAAGTAAATGATGCAGTGCACAACAATAAGTGAACAAGTGAATAAAGATTGTTGTGGCTGAGTAGTCGTTTAACACAGCAGGAGACGTTATTTCCAGTTTCAACAGGCAATTTATTTAAGGACAGAAGGTTTAACAGCAGAAGCTATGGATCAGCAGACGGTCACCACAGTTGAAGAAAAACACTCTGACTTCTCAATCCCTCTGCTTGTCCCATAAATCCCTTCTCAGCCCTGCCCCCCCATGACAGATATGATGACGTGACATATTATATCAGATATGACATGACGTACATTAAAATGACACATAGATTTAACATCGAAGAGAGATGCGATTGAGTGAGATGTGTGTGTGTATATGTATGTGTGTGAAAGAGAGAGTCAAGATTAGTGAGATGTGTGTGTGTATATGTGTGTGTATGAAAGAGAGAGTCAAGATTAGTGAGATGTGTGTGTGTATATGTGTGTGTATGAAAGAGAGAAAAGATTAGTGAGATGTGTGTGTGTATATGTGTGTGTATGAAAGAGAGAAAAGGACAAGATATGATGTACAAGATTAAAGCACACGATATGATGTACAAGATTAAAAGCACACGACGTGATGTACTGAAATGTCTATCTGCCTATCTCCAAGTTGTTTTAAGAACATCAGCCAGACCGTCTTTCAGTACTGCTTAGTTGACCCATATTAAACTAGTTCACTTCATATACACATTTTCCCCAACATTCCCCCATTTGGGGCTATCCCTAGTCCCACCCAAATCATATAACCAAGAAAATGTGAACGTCTAACTAAACGAGAAACCATATTTACATAATAAAAGTTTAAATGCCTAATCTAAACAAGAAACCTAATATATTTTAAATGTCTAACTAAACAAGAACGCTTACTTCATTCACTGGACCCCTAACGGACCAACAAAGGCTGACTACCGTTCTCACAATAAACACAAAACCGCTCAAAACAAGAGTAATAATAAAACATAAAAAAAAAACACCCCAACTTATAATCCTAACCTGACAGACAAATCCCCCCAACCTCCACTGCTTACCAAATGAGCCACAGTTCCGGCCGGAAACCGCGACTCTCATCAGGGAAAGGAGAAGTTGACCGTCAGAACTAAACATAGAACATCCCTCCCCCAAAAAAAATGACATTGTCTCTTCCATAACATTGAGTCCTAGTGTCCATCGCTCAGCCCCCCTTCCATGCCCACGCCATAGTCTCCTCACCGTATTGCCAAAAGTCACATTTTGCCAATACAGCAACCACCACGCCACACCTCCAGTCCCCGTAGAAGCATGTCCCCATGCCTGGACGGGAGGCGCTGGTCCCTCACCACGTGTCCCCCCATCTTCGACGGGAGGTGCCCATCTTGCCCACTGCGTTAGCCCCCCCCTTTGTCCCTTCAGTCCCCAGAACCGATCCCCAGAACACTTCTTCTCAATGCTTCCTCAGGCTCAGAACCGGCCCTCCGTACCATTCCATACCGATGCCCCTTCCCATTCCGGTTTGACCAGGACCATGAGTAAAATAAACAAAAATAATAAAAAATAAACCATCACTCAGACCATCCCCCGTCACTCTTAAAGGAAAGAACCAATACAAAATGTCTTCAAAAAACCTTTACATGTTTTTTTTTTATTTTTTTTTGAAGTAAAAGGAATAAAACAAACAAAACTGAACCAAACAGAAAGAAAATGTCCCTTCCTCACCATACGCCTAGTTAAATGAATAAAACAAACAAAACTGAACCAAACAGAAAGAAAATGTCCCTACCTCACCATACCCCTAATCCTCTATCCCCTCGTCTCCCTCTAAGGCAGCATAAAGCTGAGGGCATGGCCCGATTTGTGGCTCAATCTCTTTCTGCCCCACCATCAGCATTCGGCTCGTTACGTGTGAAGTTACCAGCCTACCCAAGAGAGGCATACCACAACAGAAAAGGAGAACCAATATCAACCCTGCCACCCCAATGGATATCCCCGTCTGCATCACTATGCTTCCCCACTGTCCCAATCTTTCCAACACCCCACTCCCCCACCATTCTTCATTCCGGCCAGAATTCCCCCTCAACTCCTCCCTCAAATCCTTCAGCTTAGCCATGGCCTCGGAGAACTTTCCCCCTGGCCCCACATTCGTCGGAATGAATGTGCAGCAGTACTGTCCAAACATGGAACAGACTCCACCCTTCTCCGCCATTAACCAGTTCAGAGCCTGTCTATTCTGCCACGCCACCGTACTGGTCGCGTGCATCTGGTCCCCCATTGCATCCAACGCCTCCTCGGTGTAGTTGAGATACCGCTGCTGATTGTAAAACAAATAGTTGATCCACCCGGTGTTCTTATTGACCGATATCCATGGCAGAATAGACTCAAACCCTGCCGCAATCTCATTCTTAGCCATGAACTCGGCTGGAATGCCCCTTGGCTGTCCTATGCTGTCCAGATACACCCTTGGGTCTGCCTTGTAGCTACGCTTCGTTCGAGAGATAGGAGACTCAGAAGGTCCTTCCGTCACTGATAATGGTAGGACCACCATTGGCATGATCGCCTGAACCCGGGCACATCTACCTGACCAATCTAAAGGAAGTGTATTCCTCAACCTCCTACCGCCGCAGAGCCAGTATTGGTCCGCCAGTGCTATATCCTGGACATGAAAAGGGCAAGCTACAGGCCGTGGGTTGGTATCCACTCCCTTTAACACGACCCCGTGTCCACACTTTCCTTCTTTCGTGCAGTTAGTCGTGATGCTCCAAATAGTAGTGCACCGCCCCTCTGCCACCTCCCCTACGTCCCGGGTCCCCTCCTTTTGCAAGCACTCGAAATCCTTGGTCAGCCATAGTTTGACACCTCTGGGTATTGGCAACCCCGTCGCTACCCCCTGCACACGTACATCCAATTTCCTACAACGTTCCCGCATAGTGACATCCTTGAAATCCGTGACGTTTCCTGCCGCCTTAAAACGACTAGAGCCGAGAAACCCCAAACACTCTGCCTCGCACCAAGGGCGACTATTATGGGGCCCCTCCCATGCCTCTGCGTCCCTGTCACACTGAGCCCAACTGAACTTCGTGCCCTTCACCAGCAGCCTATCCGGACGTGCCTTGGAGCAGACATAACAATCCTCTATCTGATTCTGCGCGCTCGTGTACTGGACCCACTTAAACCACTCATTCCCTAAAGCCGCCCTATAAATGGGGTCAGCCTCCGGGTCTTCCTCGTCATAGTCATAGTCGCCCCCATCTTGTTCCCCGGAAGGAAGCAAACCCCTCAACCTGGCCCAGAGTGAGCCCACTGAGTCCCTCAACGTTCCGGCTGTCCTCTGGAACATATCCTGTCCCCCCACCTCTTCCGACTCAGTGTCCTTGACCTCCCTTTTTCCCCTCACCCCTGTCCCCTGTGCTTGGTTCGGGACAGGCTCAACCCTCCTATCTACCCCCACAACCCGATCCTCGTTAGTATAGTGGTAAGTATCCCCGCCTGTAACGGGGGAATGGTCAAAATCAAAAACATGCCCTTGCGGTCCTCCGGGAAACACCCCTTTTGGTTGTAGTCTTATCTTCTCCCCCCCTTCCTCGATGGAGGGCAGAGGGGGCGCCTGATTCTGAGCCTGGTCATGAAAGCCTGCCGGTACTTGAGCCTGAGCGGGACCCCGTGGGACTCCTACCCACTCAAACCCGTCATCCTCAAGGACGGGTCGACCGTGACGGTTCTCAATGACGTCGTTGCCCCCGGCCGACCGTCCGCACACTGCTGCCAACATCTGCGGGAGCATCAGCAGGCACTGCACCTTCCAGTTGCCATCTCGGGCCCTCCATGTCGGGTTCTGCATAACTGCGATCGATTGTATCCCCCAAGAGATCGCCGCTGGCCTTTATGCAGTGATTGAAGTGGAACCAGGTCGCTGATCCTTTGACTTGGACTGCCGTTCCAGTCGATCGGATCACCTCGTACGGGCCCTCTCTCCGGGGTGATGACCACTTTCTCTTGTGGACCTTTACGAAGACCAGGTCCCCAGGGATCAGCCTCGGTTTGGTGGCTTCCTTCTCCGCCTCCTTCACCCCCTTTTTCTCCTTTCTCTGCTCCTGTCGAAACACAGCTTCATGTATTTTAGTCACTTGCTGAAGATATTTTTTCAGATCTTGCTCAAAAATATCTAATGCCGGGCCCCTAGCCAGGTGTCTAAATGGCGGTGTTGGCATGCTGCGGCCTGTAAGCATTTCATGCGGTGTTAGCTGTGTTTGGCGGTTTACGCTGCTTCTAATAGCCATCAGAGCAAGTGGCAAAGCATCAATCCAGTTAAGCTTAGTTTGCATACAGATTTTCAACAGTTTGTTTTTAATGACCAGATTGGCCCTTTCCACCTTTCCCTGCGACCCGGGACTATAGACACAGGAAAGGCGCTGGCTTATACCTAATTTCTGCATCAGCCCTTTAACCACCTTGTCGATGAACTCGCGGCCATTATCGCTTTGTAATATCGTGGGAATTCCAAATCTCGGAACGACCTCGCGACACAGGAACTTGATCACTGTGTCCGCGTTCTTGTGTTTAGATGGAATGGCCTCAATCCAGCGACTAAAGCAGTCCTCTACTACCAGGAGGTATCGTTTGCCCTGCACTGGTGTTATCATATCCGTGTAGTCCATAATCAGGTGTCTGAATGGTCCCTCAGGGAGGGGTGTGTAAGCCGCCACTGTCGGTACTCCTTTGCGCACATTGCCCTGTAAGCATGTTAAACACCTGGATAGTGTAACGTCAATTTGTGCCTGAAGCTTTGGGGACCAAAATCCCATTTTCGTGATTCGTTTCAGGGTCTCTGCTCTTCCACAGTGATCAACACCATGAGCCTCAGGTATCACCAAGGACAGAAGATCGATGGAGGCGACTATCAAACCGTTATGACTCCTCCACAGACCATCTGCCCCCCTTACAGCCCCCCTCTCCGTCCACGACTGTTTCTCGGCCTGCGTGGCTGAGTCCTGAAGATCACTCAAATTATCCTCAGTTACCTCAGTCGTCAGTTCGGCCGCAAACATCAGAACAGCCGTGGACGGCACCGCAGCCGCCGCCTTCGCGGCCTCGTCCGCCGCGTTGTTTCCCGTCGTCACAAAGGACAGGTCTTTTCTGTGTGCCTGGCACTTTACGATAGCAATGCTTTTGGGCAACTTTACAGCCTGAATAAGCGCCACAACCTGCTTGTGGTGAAGGATCGGTGAGCCGTCCGATTTCTTAAAGCCTCTTGCCTTCCAAATGGCCGCGAATAGGTGGCATACGCCATGCGCATAAGCAGTGTCTGTAAAGATGTTAACCGTGCGATCTTTAGCTATTATGCATGCTTCTGTTAGTGCTATTAGTTCTGCAAGCTGGGCCGAACATGGTTGCATGCATTGTCCGGCCTTTCTTGTTAGTGTTTCTCCGTTAGGTTTGCACTGTACGACGGCGTATCCTGACCTTAAATTTTCCCCCTCCCGATAGCAGGACCCATCCACAAAAAGCGAGAGTTCTGCTATCGCGAGCGGGTCGACTCCCAAATCAGGACGGAGTTTCACGAAAGCCTGTACCTCCACCTCGCACTCATGCGGTTGACCCTCGCTCGGGAGTGGTACCAGATCCGCCGGGTTACTGCCGTGGCATGTTTTTATCGTAACATCCGAGTACTGCAGGAGCCTCATGTAAGCCTGTTGCCGTTGGCTGGTCAGAACAAATTTGCCTCTTTCAATCAAGTTTGCCAATTTGTGATGTGTCCAAATGCAAATGTCATATCCCATTGTCACGGCCGTTGCTTTCTCATACATCAAATGTGCTGCGGCCAGGGCCTGATAACAAGGTGGCAGACCCTGCTCTACCGGCGAAAGAGCTCTAGAGTAATATGCTATCGGTTGTTTTTTCCCACTCCCCCCCTGTGTTTGAGTCAGGACAGCTGTCGCATGCTGCGCTCTATGTGAGACGAATAGGTGGAAACACTTCTCATAATCCGGCAGCGCCAGGGCAGGGGCCTGTAACAACAGACGCTTAATGTTTATGAACGCGTCCTCCCCCTCCTCGGTCCATGTCAAGGGAGCGCGAAGCTTGTCTGTACCCGCCTCTTTTATCATCATCCTCAACGGCGCTGTCGCTATCGTATAGTCCTCCACCCACTCAGAGCTGTACCCAGTCATCCCTAAAAACGTCATCATCTGTCGGACCGTCAATGGCCTAGGTGCCTTGGATACAGCTTCGAGCTGCGTGGGTGAGATGTTTTTTATGCCCTTTTGAATGACGCGAGACAAGTACTCAACTTTTGGCTGGCAGTACTGCAGTTTTGAACGGGATGCCTTGTGGCCTCCCACGGCCAATCCACTCAAAACTTTGATGGAGTCCTCATGGCACTGCTGACGTGTATCCGAGCAGATTAGAATGTCATCTGCATACAGTAAGACCGTGCTGAGTAGTGTGTCGCACACTCCTTGCAAGTCTTCCTTGAGCGCCTTCGAGAAGTAATGTGGCGAGTGCGCGAACCCTTGTGGCAACCGGGTGTAAGAGTATTGTTTCCCCCTGTGGGTAAAAGCAAACAGATACTGAGACTCTTTTTCCAATGGAACACTGAAGAATGCCTGCGTGAGATCAATGACCGTATAGTACTGCGAGCTACTCGGGATGTTTGTCAGGAGGGTGTGTGGATTAGCGACTTCCGCCTCTGGTCCAGACACCACGTCGTTCACCGCCCTCAAATCGTGTACCAGTCTGTACCTAGCCCTGTCCGCCTTTAGCACTGGGTGGATAGGTGTATTACATCTGGATTTGAAAGGGACGAGCACTCCCCCCTTTAACAGTCCCTCAATCTGATGTGATATAGCTTCCTCCGACTCTGGCTTCATTGTATACTGTCTGATAAAGGGTGGTCTACAACCCTTCTTTAACCTGACCTTCACTGGCTGTGCCGACAATATTAGACCCACATCTGTGTCGTGTTTTGACCACAACCGTTCTGGGGTGCGCGCCAACATGTCCTGTTCCAGCAAAGCATCCGCCTCTGGAATAACGCAAGGGTCTCCTGGTAATCTGATTACTTGCGGTTTTGCCAAAACTGAAAAGGAAATCATTATTTTTATGAAACTCCCATCTGCGCTGTTCCAAATTAGCGGAGATTCCGTGGAGACCCACCTTTGAGTCTCGGATTCCTGTATCATTGAACCTAGATGTTCGGATTCGTAACCAGGATTTATTCTCAGAGTGATGTGTGGGGCGGCGTCTCTTAGTCTATGTTGTTCCCGTAGATACTTACTTGTGTTAACCCTCAACGCTGCGGCCTGTCTCCCTACAATTATCGTAGATGAGTTAATCTGCACCTGCTCGGGCTGTCCCTGCAACCATGCCTTGTTCCTAACTAGGTCACTATTCGTCAAATACTGTAGTGTGCAATGTGCCTCCATGTTTGTTTGTCTAGACTGAGGCAGTTGGGTTTTCAGAAATGGCTCCCAGGGGTCACAGACCCTTTGCAGCTCTGCATCTATGTTGCCCAGCCAGAACACAGTGGCCTCTTTCTCCCCTGTCCCTTGTAACATCATTTGGTACACGTCTTGTTCAATTCGAATCCCCTCAGGCGTACATAGGATTTTACAGCCTAGTTTACACATTGCATCTCGTCCCAAGAGATTGCGCAGGGTGCTGTCCAAAATTAATACAGGTATTGTTATGGTCTTGTTGTTATATGTCATAGAGATTGGATCTGACGTGGGTATTAATTGTGTTTTTCCCGAGAATCCGACCGTCCGAACATACTGTCCAGACTGGGGTAAGTGAGCGGCGTATTTTTGCTTTATGCAGGAAAAACCTGCTCCAGTGTCTGCCATCATCTCTGTTAATTTGCCCTCCACTAGGACCTGCAGAATAGGTTCTTGCTCAGCTCCCTTGGAAACCACAATCATTTGATTTCCCCCGTCGCATTCTCTGGGCACCCCTAGTGATTACCCCCCTGGTTTCGGGGCCCTCCTGTCTCCCCCTGGTTGTAGGGCCCTTGTGACTCCCCCTGGCGCACAGGTCTTCCATACTCCGAGCCGGGACGGTATGGTTGCCCACATCTCATTTCCCTGTGTCCCTGCATGCCGCAGTTCCAACAGTGGAAACGGGGAAACTGTTGTTCGTTCCCCGGTCCCTGTGTAAACCGTGGGCCTGATTGCCCATTCCCTGCCTGCCGCCTGGACGCCTGGTTCTGTGAACTATAGCCATAGCTTCTCACTACCTGAGGTGCAGGCGGGGGTCCCTGGTCCTGCATGGGTGGAGAGGTAGCAGATGACACCATTACTGCCTGCAGCCTCCTTTGGGGCTGCAGTTGTTGCTGAGTTAACTTCCTTGCGTCATTTCTATCCTGATCCCTGACTTTCTGCTCCTGAGCCCTTTGCTTCTCCACACTATGTGTTACATGTGCACAGAACAAAGGATAAGTCATGTCCATTAACCCCACCACGTCTTCCAGTCTATTCTTAACCACCTCTGGAAGCCCTCTCATCACACTTTCTCTAAACATCGCTCTCTGCAACGGGTCAATTTCTGGGTTGTGTCCTAGCTCACCTCTCCACTCCTTCAGTACTTTGTTCACATAGGCGCCAGGCCCTTCCGTCTCCATTATGGGGTTGCCTGCCAGTTTTGCCGGATTAATACGTGATGGATATTGATTCCTGAGTTTGTACCACAACGCCGCTCTATGCGCGTTGAATATGTCTCCATCATGGGCCTGCGTGTCGCATGCCACTCGCATCGATGTATCACCCATGATGTCCCGGCAGGCACCAACTCCTAGCAAACGCGTCAACAGGGATTTGACGTCACCCACTGCTAGCAGAAAAGATGACGTATTTTCCTCAAACTGCGTGATCCACCTGGAGGCTCCTTCTGAAAGGTCCGGTAGTCTTACTATTAAACCATCGATGTCTAGAGGTGACCATGGCATGTGAAAGATATCGTTCCCCTTTATTAGCAGGGGAAACTGGCCTGTGCTTGTCACACTTCCCACGAATGTAGGGGCGAAAGTCAGGGTTCCTGTAATGTTTCCTTTCTCCTGTCCTGGTTTCGTGTCATTCTCATCTTCTTCCTCAGTCAACAGTTTAGTGTGGCCACACGCTCCGTGTTTCTCTGATGTCTGCTGTGCCACATTTTGACGGGGCTCTTCCTCTATCTTCCTCCCGACTCCCTCCCTCTGCCTGCCCAGGTTCTCTACCTCCTCTTCCTCTGCAGTATACAACTTCCGACGTACTGTCTCGCCATATGCCGCCAGGTCTTTCGGATAGAGATCCTGCGGGGTCAGTTTGGGGGGGGTATCTCGCCTAAGGGAGGTCTCTGATCTAGCGGGGGTTTCTGACCTAGCGGGGGTCCCTAATTCCGTCTCCTCATATTCTC
>NC_140168.1:174310030-174456030 GCF_963971535.1 Notolepis coatsorum
CCCAACCCCCTCCAATGTACAGTCATTTACCTAGTATGGTTTTGTCAATAGTTCAATGTACAATTGTGTTTGTTTGTACAGTGTCTCCCCCCCCCCCCCCCCTCAATGTACAGTGTTACTTGTTTATACAGTGTGCCCCCCGGCCCCCCCCCCCCCCCCCCCCCAACCACCTCCAATGTAAATTACCCAGTATGGTTGTCAATATCCCAATGTACCCAACCCCCCCCACCCAACCTCCTCCAATGTACAGTTTCTACGTCAAATGTATATACTCCCTTTTCTTGACTCCTTCTGTATCACAAACAGTACTGTATTTGCAAATCTGGTATGTCATAAATGTATAGATGTAGCAGTACTGACTATCTGTATGTCATGTATGTCATATATGTCTATATGAATTGAAAATGGGGGACCCTGATGGAAACAAGACAAACGTCTTTCTCAGGTCTGCATCCCCTTAACAATTGTATGTATTGAGCCGTACTGTATTGTACCCATTCTGCAATCTGTTAAATAACGTTTTCATTCATTCATTCATTCACCCCTGCATGTAGCACACAGTGCAGCTTACTGTTCACGAGTAGAATCCACACAAATGACAACAGACGCAAAGGATAAGTTTAACAAATTCCATATAAATCGATAGTTTATTAACGATGCAGCGGCCTGGTGAGTATACAGAGCGTTCCTGGGCAGCTGTGCTCATCGCACACACACACACGCTACAGTATATGCGTGAGATATGCCCAGTGTTGGGCAAGTTACTTTTAAAAAGTAACTAGTTACAGTTACTAGTTACTTCTTCCAAAAAGTAACTAAATTACTTACTCAGTTACAAATTATAAAAGTAACTAGTTACTTCAGAAAGAAACTATTGCGTTACTTTTAGGGGTGCACCGATGTATCGGTCGGGTATCGGTATCGGCCGATAAGTGCCTTGTTGACTGCAATCGGCCTATCGGCCGATAAGCTCGAATGTGCCGATGGCAGTAGCCGATAAATATCCATCAATTTGTGTCGCGTCAAAAGGCAAAACGCGTCGCGACCTGCACAACGCCGCCCCCGGCCCCCGTTCTTTCAACCTAAAAGTGCACTTTCTTCAACCTCGAAGTAAACAAATCACAGAACGGTAGCCAGTTAGTAGGTATCAACGTGAGCTCCCGGGATGGTAGCTAGTTAGCTAGCACCATCCAGGCATCAACGTGAGCTCCCGGTACGGTAGCTAGTTAGCTAGCACCATCCAGGTATCAACGTGAGCTCCCGGTACGGTAGCTAGTTAGTTAGCACCATCCAGGCATCAACGTGAGCTCCCGGTACGGTAGCTAGTTAGCTAGCACCATCCAGGCATCAACGTGAGCTCCCGGTACGGTAGCTAGTTAGTTAGCACCATCCAGGCATCAACGTGAGCTCCCGGTACGGTAGCTAGTTAGTTAGCACCATCCAGGCATCAACGTGAGCTCCCGGTACGGTAGCTAGTTAGTTAGCACCATCCAGGCATCAACGTGAGCTCCCGGTACGGTAGCTAGTTAGTTAGCACCATAAAGGCATCAACGTGAGCTCCCGGTACGGTAGCTAGTTAGTTAATAACGTTATATAGTTAGTGTTCTGAAGGTCCAGATTAACACTGAGAATCTGCGTTTATTATTTTGTATAACTTGTATATTGTTTATATATATAAGATATATATCCAACGCCATCCGTTTGCATAATAGTATTCTTCGCTCGCCTCATTGGGTCTCGCCCTTGACATTGGAGGCGCCACCAGACGAGCCCCCCAGACAGAGTTCGAGACATGTCCGGACAAGTTCAGACTTGCCCATAGCAGGCGCATTGATTCCGGACAGGTAAATCGGCTGCGCCCTAGAAATCAGTCTGAGTATATATATTGTAGATGGCGCAAGCAGACCAGAGAGCAGTAACCTAACAGCAGTGGAAGTAACGAGTCGGCAGTATCAGAACAGGAGAAGCAGCAGAGTGAGAGTGTATATACGTCCGGTACAGTTGTACATAGATCTACCCGCGGTGTATCGTTACAGATAGCTAGTAGCTACTTAGATACGACTATAATATTGTAGAGTCATTATTGGCACAGTATAGTGACTTGTGTAAGCGAAGTAACGTGGAGAAACGTATAGTTAAACCCAGCGGCGTTTGGATCTAACTACTCACTGAAGACCGTCCGCGGGCTAGCTTCCAGTACAAACGAAGCTAGCTAGCTACCATCTATGCCATCGGGCAACCGAGCCCTGGACGACCTATCCGTCAAAGTACAATCCCTGGTAGGGATGCTAGGGTCACAACGAGAGAAGGGGATGTACGAGTTGTACGCCAACTCCAACGTGGAGCGTATATTAGAGAAGCTCCCCCCATTCCGCCAAGAACGTTTTCGGCGGCAAAGAAACCACTGTGACCCCAATGGCCCAGAACAATCACTCCTGGACCTTGCTGACTTCCTAGCCAGGGAGGTCAGCAGCCTAAGGATTGACACCTTCGCATGGGGTGGCTCAAACATTAAAGAGGGACCGAGAAGGTTTAAAGACCAAAGCAGGCCCATCACCGTGATGCACCAGGCCGAGTCGGTGCCACGACAGAAGAGTCATAACCCCCCCGCTAAGGGAAAATGGAAGATCGCATGCCAATACTGCGACAACGAACACTGGCTGTCACAGTGCGACGCATTCAAGAAACTGACCGCCGAAGACGTAAGTCAGTGGATTAAAGCAAACCGCCGCTGTTTCCGCTGCGCGCGCGGCCACATGGCAGCCGAATGCCGCCTTAAGAAGAAGTGTGGCAAGTGTGACGGCGCCCACCTCGAAGCACTGCACGAGAGCAACAAGCGAAAACCCGCCCCACAAAGCAGCTCGAGAGCCGAAGTACTCTACATAGACCCTGCGAAGAGTGGGAGCTCCAGGGTGCTCCTCAAGGTGGTACGAGTACTCCTCAGTCATGGGGACAAGGTACTCGACACCTACGCTGTCCTCGACGACGGGTCGGAGAAGACTCTCCTCCTCGCCTCCGCCGCGACCCAGTTGGACCTGCGGGGTCCAGAGGAGACCATGACAATCCGTACCATTCGTCGAGACTTAAAGACAATAAAAGGTGAAAACGTCTCGTTCACCATAGCAGCGATCGATCAGCCCGAGAAGCGGTACAGCATCAACAAGGCGTTCACAAGCCACGACATAGGTTTGTCACGCTATGATTACCCATACCTGGCTTCCACATGGAGAGAATGGGACGATGAACTTGTCTTACTCCGAGATGTGACCATCCAACGGAGTTACTTCCCCTCTAGAGTGCGGTTGGAGACGTGTCAGATAGACCTGCACGTCTTCAGCGACGCCTCTGAAGTGGCGTACAGATCGGTGGCCTACCTGAGAGCCCGAGAAGAGGGAGGAGAAGTCCACGTAGCCTTCGTCCTGGCCCGCTCGAGGATAGCTCTGAGGAAGCAGCAGTCGATCCCGCGACTAGAGCTCTGCGCAGCTCTGGTAGGCGCGCAACTCACAAAGATGATACAAAGTGAACTCACCATACCGGTGCGTGAGATCATCCTATGGTCAGACTCCATGACCGTGCTCACCTGGGCCCTCATTCATCAACGTGACGTAGAAAATGTTCTATTTCCACACGTAAGCACAGAATTTAGAATGCGTGCACGCACAAAAAGAACAGGATTTACCACATGTGCGTACGCAGGTCCTACGCACACCTGTCATGATAAATATCACCTTGGCCCTGCGCCGAGGCTTGTGCACACTTTCACGTATTTGCATACCAGAACCGCCCCGATTAACCATATACGGTAATGGACCACCCCCATGAAATGTGGAAAAGTGGACTAAGCCGAGGGTGTTGTACACTGTCGGATATTATATCTATTAATTTCCTAAAAGACCATTGCTGCCTGCTCACCGCAAACACTAATAAAGACCATTAACCACTGTTTTGCCATTGCCCGTTAGTGTCATTAATGCATGCTGGAATAAGAATGCCTTTCTTAATTTATTTTTAATATTAATAATTATTATAATACAATAAAAGACAGCTCCGTCATTTAATACACATATATTGTACAGTAACGTCAAATAAATACTACAGTCCCCGCTGAAATAAAGGTTCTGCACGCACATACCAGCAGTGATCTACAGCATAAAAGATAGCCACTTTATAATACTATTCTGAGTAGATAATTCATCTGTATCGCAACAGAGTCACGGATCTGGTCGGGGCAGGTAGCATTATGTCGGGAAAATCCTTATGAAATAAACAAAAGTGAATTAAATAATTTAAAAACAAAGTTTAGCATATTAAATCATTTTATAAGCTTTCTGAGTAGATAATTCATCTGTATCGCAACAGAGTCACGGATCTGGTCGGGGCAGGTAGCATTATGTCGGGAAAATCTTTATGAAATAAACAAAAGTGAATTAAGGAATTTAAAACGAAGTTTAGCATATTAAATCGTTTTATAAGCTTATAGCTTTTTTCGTGCTGATTTGAGAAGGGTCCAGCTGCAGAGCCGGAGAGCAACTCTCAGGGCCAAGATAGCACTTATACTATTTTGAGAGAGACAGCAGAGAGACAGACAGCAGAGAGACAGACAGACAGACAGACACTGTTCCACAGTGTGTGTGTGTGTGTGTGTGTGTGTGTGTGTGTGTGTGTGTGTGTGTGTGTGTGTGTGTGTGTGTGTGTGTGTGTGTGTGTGTGTGTGTGTGTGTGTGCGTGCGTGCGTGCGTGTGTGTGACTACTAGTCTAATAGTAGAGACTCAGCCCCCCCCCCTCTGGACCACCTCCTAGTAGAGACTTCTCTAGGAAGAAGATGAAGATGAGGATTAAGGCGAGACACTGCAGGTGAATAGGCAAATATACTTTTTTTGTTGATTTTGAGATTTTGTTATATTTTGCTTCCTAAACATGTCTTCTATGAAACTAGTGACAATAAAACGTCAATAACACACATTTAGTTGTTCATTTTACTTCATTTTGCCTTATTGCATCCATAAATGTCCACATATTTAATGGGGAAGTGCCTCATTTGCATATATAAACATAAATTTAAGAAAACTTGTCTCTACTAGGAGGTGGTCCAGAGGGGGGGGGGGGGGGGGTCTCTACTGGGAGGTGGTCCAGAGGGGGGGGGGGGGGGTCTCTACTAGGAGACTAGTGGTCACACACACACACTGTGGAACAGTGTCTATCTGTCTGTCTGTCTGTCTCTCTGCTGTCTGTCTCTCCGGCTCTGCAGCTGGACCTTCTCAAATAAGCACGGAAAAGCTTTTAAGCTCATAGCTCCAATTTGGGTCCCAAATTGCGGTACAAATGAAGGAGGTGTCTCGGGTAGTGGACTCTAGTTAATATTATGTTCTCTCTGCAATTAGACTGCCCCTCATTCATTCATTCATCCGTATCTGATGCTATCTCTGAAAACAGTTCCTGCAAGCGCAGTCAGTGCACCCGATAACGCTATATATATAAACCTGCATTCATTCGGAGAGAAAGACCTATTCCACATGCTATTTAGGGTTTGACAATAATTACACTAATATCGCTATTTCACAATGAACTATAATGAATTACGGGGGTCATACAGAACACGTCAGTCTGATTGATTGATTGATTGAAAACTTTATTAACAGATTGCAGAATGGGTACAATACAGTACAGCTCAATACACACAATTGTTAAGGGGATGCAGACCAGAGAAAGACTTTCGTCTTGTTTACATCAGGGTTTCATTCATTCATTCATTCATTCATTCATTCATTCATTCAGTCCCCCATTTTCAATTCATCAGGACATATATGACATACATGACATGCAGATAGTCAGTACTGCTACATCTATACATTTATGACATACCAGATTTGCAAATACAGTACTGTTTGTGATACAGAAGGAGTCAAGAAAAGGGAGTATATACATTTGACATAGAAACTGTACATTGGAGGAGGTTGGGTGGGGGGGGGGGGTTGGGTACATTGGGATATTGACAACCATACTGGGTAATTTACATTGGAGGTGGTTGGGGGGGGGGGGGAGACACACTGTATAAACAAGCAAAACTGTACATTGAGGGGGGGGGGAGGAGACACTGTACAAACAAACAAAATTGTACATTGGACTATTGACAAAACCATACTAGGTAAATGACTGTACATTGGAGGGGGTTGGGTTAGGATATTTACAGGGGCCAGTTTTGAATTGCAGTCTCCCGTAGGTGTCCCTTGAGAGAGGTTTTGAAAGTGGGTAGTGATCCACATTCCTTTACAGCTTTGGGTAGGGCGTTCCACATTGATGTGGCATAATTGCGAAACGTGTTTAGTCCCTTATTTGAGCCGAATCTGGGTTTAACATGATTTGTAGAGCTCCCTCTGGTGTTGTGATCGTGGTATTCACTGACCTTTGGGAAGTATTTTGACATGTACATGGGTACCTTGGTCGTGTAGTGTATCTTGTAGACCAGGCCTATTGCAAGTTGCTGTACTCTGTCGTCTACTCTAAGCCATCCTAGGTTGTCAAAGTGGGCAGCGGTGAGGTGGGTTCTAGGAGTAAGGTCAAGCAGTAGTCTGACCAGTTTGTTTTGAGATGTTTGTAATTTAGTTTTTAGCGCCTTTGAGGTGCTTTGGTACCATGAGGTGCAAGCATAGTCGTAGTACCCCTGAATGAGTGCTCCTGCCAGAGTCTTCAGGGTATTCTTGTTTACCAGAGAGGAGATCCGGTACAAGAATCGAGTTCGTTGGTTGACTTTTTTTATTACATTGGATGCCATTTTGTCACAGGAGAGATTAGCCTCTAGGATGGAACCCAGGTAGGTAATTTCATCTTTCCTTGTGACAATATTGTCACCCACTGTAACTGAGAAGCCGTCGGTCTTGCTGAGTTTGTTATTTGAACCGAAGAGAATGGACTCTGTTTTGCCCATGTGTAATGATAGTTTGTTATCAGCGAGCCATATGCAGATTCTGCCTAGTTCCGAGTCAAGCCTATTTCCACGTTGAAACTAATGCATGCAACTGATCTATGCCGTCCGTCTACAGTCCCCATATTCTACCACTGGGCGTCAGCTACGCATGCTCCGAGCTGTGTGTAAATATAAGCACGAAGTCAAGTTCAAGTTGAAATTGATGAATCCCACACTTTGCTTAGAAATGGTCGTACGCACAGGTTAAGCACATATCTGTGCGTAAGTCACGTTGATGAATGAGGGCCCTGGATCCAGTCCGACTCCTGTCGGTACAAGGTTTTCGTCAGAGTCCGAGTAACCGAAATCCAAGACCTGGTAGGAGCAGCATGTTGGAGATATGTTGACACCAAGCAGAACCCGGCGGATGTCATCACACGGGGGATGTCCCTAGACGACCTCACACGTCCTAACTCTTACAGTGATGGTCCTGAGTTCCTCAAGCTCCCGGAGGAGAAGTGGCCTATCCCCACACCACGGGAGGCGAACCAAGATGAGTCAGAGATAAAGAAGTCCATGTTCTGCGGGCTGACTCAAGCCCCGGCTCCAACGGACCCGGATCTAAACGACTGTTTAACCTTTGAGAGTGCTCAGAAAAGGACATTCTTATGGCACCACCCGGAACTTCCCCCCACCACAGACCTCGACGCATCGAACTACGAGGAAGCAGAACTTCTTCTACTAAGGAGAGCACAAAGAGACTCCTTCCCAGAAGAACTAGATTGCCTGAAAGGGGAAAAGCCAGTCCGAGTCGACTCCTCACCCTAGCCCCAGAGCTCAATGCCCAGCACCTCATCCGGGTGGGTGGTCGATTGAGACGGGCCCCGGACTTGACCGAAGATGCTAAGCATCCCATCGTCCTCAACAGCCGACATAAGATAACCGAGCTGATCATCCAGAAGTACGACAAGGGAGTGCACCACGCGGGGGCCGAGCGAGTCTTTGCGGAGATCCGACGGCGCTTCTGGATACTCCAAGGGAGAGAAGCTGTACGTCGATTCCAACGGACTTGCCCGACCTGTCGCAAGTGGAGGGCACAGCCCAGTATTCCGAAGATGGCCGACCTGCCTCCCTGCCGCCTCCGACTCGGAGAGCGACCCTTCCACTCCACGGGCGTGGACTGCTTCGGCCCATTCAATGTCAAGAAAGGAAGAGGGACAGAGAAGAGGTGGGGCATCGTGTACAAGTGCATGACCACCCGAGCTGTTCACATTGAAATCCTCCAGACCATGAGTACGGACTCGTTCCTCATGTCATTCCGGAGGTTCCAAGCAAGGAGAGGGACCCCATCAGTGCTGTTGTCCGACCAAGGGACAAATTTCCGAGGAGGAGACACAGAACTGAGAGAGAGCTTCCTGACTATGGGTGAAGAACTCAAGATCCGCCTCGCTCCTGCTCAGGTCACTTTCCAGTTCAACCCCCCGAACGCCCCCCATTTCGGGGGAATGTGGGAGAGAGAGGTCCGATCCATAAAGACTGCTATGTACACCGTACTTGGGGCCCAGACCGTGGGCGATGAAGTCCTAGCTACGGTCCTCACAGAGATTGAGGGCGTTCTGAACTCTAAGCCCCTCGGATACGTTTCAAGCGACGTAGCTGACGTCGACCCCATCACCCCAAACTACCTCTTGATGGGGCGGCTGGACCCTGCCCTTCCTCAGACGGTGTACAGACAGAACGAGATGAACGGCCGGAGGATGTGGAGACACAGCCAAGTACTGGCCGACCAGTTTTGGGCCCGCTTCCTCCTACACTATCTACCCTCCCTTCAAGCCCGTCAGAAATGGGTGAAAGACAGGGACAACCTGACAGTGAATACCGTCGTGATGATAATAGACCAGTCACTACCCCGAGCTACGTGGCCGGCCGGCCGTGTGAGCAGAGTGATTACTGGTTCCGATGGGAAGGTCAGAGCGGCAGAAGTCATCGTCCAAGGGCGGACCTACACCAGACCAGTAGCCAAGTTGATAGAGCTGCCGGAGATCCCTGACTCCCCTGACGACGACGATAACCCACTGACTATATAGATTATTTCCAACTCCCCATAGCACGTTATGGAGAAGTTGACTTGACCTTAATATTAATCTGTGCCCCATTTATTTACTAATTAGGTGCGGACTAATTAGGAGGCGGCTGTTCTGAAGGTCCAGATTAACACTGAGAATCTGCGTTTATTATTTTGTATAACTTGTATATTGTTTATATATATAAGATATATATCCAACGCCATCCGTTTGCATAATAGTATTCTTCGCTCGCCTCTGTGGGATATTTGTGGATATCCTGAAGAAGAATGTTCTCAGTCAGCCGAGGTTTGGATAATAACAAGGTTTATTAACCAAACAGATAGAATTATAGAGAGAATGGCTGAGGGCTTCGCCCCAGGTGATCAGCTGAAAATGACCCAGGTAAAGCCCTGGTTTGTTCTCGGGAGGAGCATTATATAGTTACATAGGGGGGGGGAGGTGGTCCCATTTGATAGGTCAAGTAGGGGGGGGGATACAGGATTGGGGAGAGGGGGGGGACACAGGATTGGGGGGAAAGGGGGGGGACACAGGATTGGGGAGGAAGGGGAGGGGAGTGTCTTTACATGAGAGAGTTGGGGACTCAATATATTATTCCACAGTTGGGGGAGGGGGGGATACAGGATAGATACAGGGGAGGGGAATGTCTTTACATGAGAGAGTTGGGGAGTCAATATATTATACCACAGTTACTCACTTTTCTCTATTATAATGTGGGTGAGATTAATGTATAATACACCAGGATTATTTGGAACAGGTAAGAGTGAATAGATATGGTAATAGAATGGGACCGATGTAATCCATCGGTTATCAGATAATGAATGCAATAGAAAACGATTAAAATAATGAAAATTTTGGCCAATGTGATCTGTTGGTTGGCATAACAGTTTAAAATAGAAATAGTATACGTGATTCATGACATGATTGACTGGACTGCGGTCTGTGTTCTTTTGATATCAGAGATGTGGGAATAGATATCACCCTTTTCTTTTAATAATAATGGTGGATTTAACCGCTCAAATACCTATATCGATGATTGGTCCTCAACTCTGATATCAAACAACAAATAACATAATCATTAGAAGCTCTGGTTGTGCACATATCTGGCATACCTCCAGTCGTTCATGTCGTGACTCAGACATTTAAGTGGTAATTATGTGTCTTCATGATAATATCTATGGGAGCTAAGATCATGGTTGTACACATACAAACATAGTAATAACCCAATTAAATACATGTGAACACTGTCTCTGTGTGGTCAGAGTGCACAGGGTGAAAACACAAAATCGTGTGCATAATTATCAGGAATAGGATTTACAAATAGGCATTAACCTAGTGGCTAATGTATACAAAAACATTTAAAACCGTTAATCTAGTGGTTTGTATAAAAAACTGATATAAAAGGTGATTATGATGATCATTATGCATTGTTCTAGTATTTTGCTGTGGTGTATACTATCAATGGTCAAAACAAACTTGGTGTCTTGGAATAAACCAACTGGTTCTGCCCTGTTAACAATACAATTTTCGGCCAATGTGCAATGTGGCTCTGTGATCATTCCTCATTGCCATTATAAAATTGGTTAATGCAATCTTACTGATTGTATTTCATCATATTCCTAGTCAATAATTTTCCAGATACATATGAACTCTGTGAAATATTTCCTGCTTGTGAAGGCATGAATCCGACAGATGTTGTTTCGCTGTTGACCATCTGTTCTCTGTCTGTCGTGTGGCAGGGCCAAACCGTAACACAGTAAAAATTAAATAAATACATAATAATGTGGACAATGTGTGTTCAGACGTCTCTTGGTCCACAGGTCTCTGATGATGTGTCTCTTCTTGACGATGCAGTCGGGGACATTCACTCCTCCATCATTCAGAGGGGGCCTGTAGGAGGTCGCCGTCCATTCCCTGTGTACCTTGTCACAGGTCACAGGGTCACTGGTAGCAGTGGGGCGGTCAACTATAGTGATCTTGTAGACTCTTTTCCTGGAGTCTGTGTTGTTCTCCTCTACCATCACATATCTGCCACTGTGCTCACGCTTGGCCTTCATCAGGCCTAGAGACATGGTGGTCAGGGCGTTCTTGAATGTGTTGTGCTGGTTTCGCTGTCCTCTTCCCGTCACCGTGGCACCACTTGATGGAGGGCGAGGGCCCGTCGGTGTAGTGGTCAGTCAGCAGGACGTTCTCTCTCACCGGATGACAATCTTATCATCGGAATCCATCTTGATGGTCGGGGCTCTGGTTCCCATCTGCAGGTGATGGGTTTGGTCTGCTGTGTGCCGCCGGGGTGAGGCCGCATGTCGTACTTCCTGTTTATATTCCCCTTCCTTGGGGACGTCTGTGTTGTGTTGGCTGGGTTGGATGGCGGCTCTCCCACGGTTGCTGTCGTCATCCTGGTTGTGTCCGCAGCTCCTTGGCGGCGTCTCTGGTGGTCCTATGCTGTCGTGGGTCGCCTGGTCTCTGGGTTGTGTTCCTCTCTGCCTGGTCTCGCCGCCGTTCGTGGTTCAGATCACATGTTGTCTCACTCGTCCTGTCCTCTCACCAATTTGTGATCTGAGGATGATAAAATTGTCTTAGAAAACCTCCTCACATAAATGATTCAACGCCTTTCTGCTAAAGAGGAAAATCATTTTGGGGTTAATTCATTTCATTGTGTAATACCATTATGCATGTTCTTTATTTTACTTACCATTGAGTCGATGCATCTTCGTACTAACCTGTCCTTAACAGTGTTTGGGTCGTGACCTCTCTGGTTCTCTTTGCAATTTTCTCACCGCTCTGTAAGCATAGAGAAAAACACAACAAAAACCTCTAGGCAGCCAGGTATTTTGCATGGAATATACTCATTCATTGTCTCGTCTATCTAAGTAGTATTAATTAATTTAACCTCTAATACACCAAGAATAAAAATCTACCTCTAACTAACCTTATTGTCATGCATTTATCCTAATAAACTAACCTACACTGTGGCACTCAACACTTTGATGAACATTGTTACTCAGCTGATAGAGTTGTGCCCTTCCTGATGTCCTGTCGCACAGAACCTGTGAGTCGCTTTGGATAAAAGTGTCAGCTAAATGATCAATGTAAGTGTATACCTTGTACATTTAGATAATTGTGCTCCAATTTGGTGGTTTTGATATTTGCAGTCATGGAAAGACTTGAAATTGCAAGGAGTTAGTGGTTGTAAGCAGAGGATAGAAGGAGGAGATTGCAAATGAAGTTGTTTTCATCATTAATCTTTCATCTCGGGCACTTCTACTTTGTCTGGTTTTATTCAGAAATCATATCTCTAATTCGTTTGCCTTCTTGAAAAGAGATGATGAAAACAACTGGTTAGTTATTGTTAGTATGGGAATTAGGTAGACTTTCATGACTGCAACATCATCACCTGTGTTTATACTATACTAAGTTGAGTCTCTAGGTGTGGTCAGAGTCCTCTCTGGCTATTTGCATTGCTTTGTCTCACTCATGCCATACCCCTTGGGTTTCAAGTGCCCACTCTGAATAGCTTTGTTTCTGTAAACAAAATTTACATGTGGGTGTTTGGATGCAGATTTGTTTTAACTGGTCAATCGATTGTCTTTCAGCTCCACACATGTTGACATGCAAATTGTTGGAGTTTCTGTCTTTTGTGATACAATTTGGGTGTAGACCAGCACTGTTCTGCATCTCGCCTCAGAGCCAGACTGAAAATACAAACACATGTTAATTTTCCACTCCTAAGACCATTTCTGAGTGTGTTCTCTTTGATTTTGAGTTCAAACACACATCATCTAGTCTTCATCTATATAAGGTCTTGGCGCTTATACTGGAAGTGTGTGTTACTCATAAATTGTGTTGTGTTCAGTTATGATGCATGATTTTTATGGTACCCCGTATCAAAACAATAGAGACGTGGGAGTTAAAACATACACTGTTTTAAAAATAGAAATGATTTGTTGAATAAACATAGCATGTTTGCCTTATCACTAGCCTTGTGCACATTTCTAAGATATAGAAACCCATTTATGAGGAGCGAGCTTGCCTGCGCGCCCACAGATACATTTACACATCTGAAACAGGCATTGAGTTTAGCTTTCTGTGACTTATAACGTGTACAGTAATGAAAAACAATCACTCAAGCGATATGGGATAGCTGTAATTTACTGCAATGAGAAGATAGTTATGTCATGCATCTACATTAGGACTTCAAAACAATCACTCAAGCGATATGGGATAGCTGTAATTCACTGCAAATGAAAGGATGGTTATATGCCGTATTTGCTATCGCGTCCCGCTCTGAGCCTTATGAGATATCCTTATCTCCTATGATACCTATTGTATCTCCCACGAACAAAAACTACATGCACCCCACCTGTATGGGGCTCCGCCCCCATGGTGGCACCGCCCATATAGCAGTGACTCTGGTCACCAAACATCCTTCCTCTATTTTCGTCCCAGCGTACTTGGATGCGTGCACCATACGATAACTAGTAGGATGAAAAGATTAAGGAAGGTTCATAATGTTGAGGGCTTACCGGAGGTTGCTGGCCCCTGGCATCTTCGACACATGTTTTCGGCGACACGACGGGCCTATGTTGATGTTCCTCGTTGATGACAGCACATCGAGGTTCAGCTGTACAAGACTGGCTGTCGGGCCAGCTTGTACTCAGGTAGGCCCTGTGTCTTTCAGGCATGGGTATTAGTGTTAGTAATGCTGGTTTGTTTTGTTACACAACCATGTTGTGTGTAGGCGCCGGGGGCAGGATGGTTTGGTGAACGTTCACTGCAGGGAACGGTTTCCAAGCTGTCTTGGGCGTGCTGCTAAAACATCTAATGCTATGCTACATGCTATCGCTAATGCCGCATGCTATTACTACTGCTAATTGCTACGCTGTTCTAATGTCTCCGCCGTGAGATGTTGTCACTCTCCCTCCTCTTGCCCGGTTCATCAATGAAGGTCAGTCAGTCAGCTGTTGTGGGTTTTTTTGCTGAGTCCTATTTACCTTTTTTCGGGTAAATGGGTTGACAACAGGGTAGGCCGTGGCTAGGTTCCTAGCCAGGTATGTTACCTTGTGTTCCGGCGGGGTTTGTTGAACAGTGTTCCCATCTGGGTTGGCGTCGGGTAGTGGGGCTATGGGTCCAGCCGACATGGTAAACATGTTGCGTGTCTGTGCGCAGGCAATTGTTGTTTTGGGTCCCACATCGCCTCGCGCTAAGCTGCAGTAGTATAAGGGCAGGGCCGCCTGGGAGAAATGTGAGGCCCTGTGCGTTTTTAGACGCGAGGCCCCCCACCCCCTGAGGCGGCCCTGTGTAGTGGGCTATTGTTTCGTTTTGTCACTCTGCTATGAGAAGGTCTGTCTTGCTACAGTTTTCTCTCCTCTCAACCATTCATACTGACGGTCAATCGGTATACTGGGGGAGTAGTGCAGGGGGGGGCTTTGTTTACCTTTTTTGGTAAATGGGCTAAACTAGGGCTGGTGTCCTGTTGTGAATATTTTGAATGAAGGCGGGACTGGTTCGCTCTGGTCCATCTCCCCTTAACTTTGTGTGTATGGGTTTGCTCATTCTACAGTAGTTCTTTTATTCATTTAACCTTTTCATGGTGCACACCACAGTGGAGGTTGCTGTTTGCAATCACCACTGGTGCTCCGTGTTAACATCAGTCCTTTGTTTTTGACATATTGAAACAATGCCCGCCCGGCCGACGCCATGGGTGGGTCGGCCTGGCGAGTGGCTGGTGGGCTGTTAAGGCTTGTACCGCCACGGTATGGAATTGGAAACGATTAGAACTGTGTTCGAATTGCTGTTTTTTTCTATTAAAAAAATGGTGTCTGGTGGAGGGGCCTTGAGGGCCAGCCGACGTCGACACATCGCGCGAGGTTGTTGACGTTATTAGCTTTGACCCAGCCGCAAGCTATAACCGCTCAGGGTTCCCCTCTCCGCAGGGGATTTTTGGTCTTCTGCTGGAGCGCGGGCGGTATTGTCCTAGGCCCTACACCGCCTCACACCGCGCAGCCAGAAGAAGAGAGAGCACGGCCTCGTCAGCGGCGATGACGGGGCCCTCGACAGGCGGCCATGTTTTTCCCCCGCCAGAGGTATCCTGGGCGTTGATTCGACAGGTGTCCACAAGGCCGACAGCCTTGGCGGCCGAGGGATCGGCCATGTAGGATGGGTTCGGCTTGAACAAACAAGCCGTCACCGTCCTGCCGCGAGCAGCCCGCTCTCCGATCACTCCCTTCCCCAACACCAGCGGAAGAAGTGGGCTCTGATTGTTTCCTTTGGCTGCGGGCCGCGTGCCTTCGTTGATGCGCGGGCGGCCCCCCTTTTCGCTTCTCATGGGGACAGGGGCTGACACCCAGTTTATGGCTGAGCCTGGGTCTGTCCGTGAGAATGTTGTGCTGTCAAGCGGCTCCCACACCTTGAACTGTGTTGGTTGAGCCTGGTGTTACGTCTGTCAACTTAAGTGTTGTCAGCAGGGGGGCTCGAAACCTTTTGAGGCACACAGTGCGGGCTTCCCCGGCCTCGCCTTCGCCAGGCCAGGTATCATGTTGGTGCCTCCCACTCCTGAAATATTGGCAAGTGGTCGCAGCTCACATGATTTGGGGTGGTAGTAATATCACTGCAGGGCTACGGTGTGTAGGAACCCATGGGGGCCTTACACCTTGCATGTCCGGCTGCAGAACAACTCCTTCAGCATGTTCTGGAGGGGTGTTCAGTGGGGGGGCTTTTTTCATCGGAAGCCCCCCGTATCAGACCGGCCCTTTCTGTCGGGGTTCCCCCTTGGGTGCGATTGCCTCGTGGGTGGTGTCAGGGTCAGGTGTTCCGACACGGAACGCGCTCCTCGCACGGTTCCAGGTTTGGCTACGCACAGGGGGGGGGACCGGGCCAACTATCTACAGTTCCTGGCGGACCTGCGCCACGTGACGGCGGGTGCGTTGGGAGTGTCGTCACATATGACTACGGCAGTACCATATGTCGAGGTGGATGGAGAGAACGCTGAGGCGGGGACTTGTGTTTACACAACCCCACCCGTTTTCAGGTTTGGTACAGACCCTATTGTCGGGGTCTCCAGCTGTGACAGCTCTGGTCGACGAGATCCAATCTCTGTGGACGAAGCAAGCCATCGTCGTGGCGTTCTCCTCCCGGTGTTCTCTGCCCGAGAAGTCGGGAGGGAGGGGTGTAAGACCCAGGCTGGACCTGTCCCATGGGAAGGTTCAGCATTTTTTGGATCGTCTCCTACCTGTTGAACACTGTCAGGTGGGGGTCTGGTTCTCCTCCATAGACCTGCCTGTAGGATGCGTATGCGCATCCCCGATCTTCCATCCTAGGGCTTACCTACGCTTCCTTTGCAGGGTTAGCGTATGAGTACCAGAGGCTGCCGTTCGGTTTTCTCTGGCTCCCCGCATCTTCACCAAGTGCGTGGAGGCCGCACTGGGGCCTCTGCGTCGTCCGGGGTTACGGAGTGTTCTGCCCTGATGACGTTCTGGTCCTTCGCGGTCAAGGTGGATCGTCAGGTCTCGTACCAGGCAGGTCTCTACCAGCCTGGGGTTGCTGTAGACTGGATGTAGAGTATTCCTCTTCCCAGTCAACGGTTGGAGGGCTATGGGCATCCATCTCAGAGCGTGTTGTCAACACGCTCGGGAGGTTCCGTCCTAGGACGGTTACGGCGCTGTCTCACGTCGCGTTTTCACCGACGCCTCCCTCGCTGGTGACGCGTCGGGCCAACGCAGTAGGGGGCAGCTGGCAAACCATGCTGCCCGGTCTGCGCTACGTTCAATGTGTTGGTGTTGAAAGCGGTCCTTCTGGTCCACAAATGGTGTTGATCAGGACGGACGATACAACGTCAGTGTCGTGTATCGACAGACAGGGAGGAGTACGCTCCCCCTGTCTGCACCAGGCGGCGGGCGGCTGGCTATGGGCGTCCTCCATCTGCGCGGCCTGAGGGCTCCCCACATCCCCGGCAGGGAGAATGTGGGTGCAGGTGTACTGTCGCGGGGCGGTCCTCATCCTGATGGGTGAGGATTACGTCTGGACATGGCCAGGCAGGTCTGGGACCGATGCCGTGCCGCCAGGGATTCTTCCCCATACATCTGTTAGGTCAGTTGTTGGGACGGGTACGTTGAGGGGCGCAGGTTCTTGATCCTGATGGGTTTACCATCTGGAATGCGCATGCTCCCTCCACTGTCACGCTTACGCGGGCAGATGACGTATGTTCCAAGTGTGGTGTAAGGCGGGGGGCCGGGACTCAGTCTCCTGCCCCCTGGATGCTGTCCTTAGTTACCTCCAGTCTCTCCTTGATAGACTGTCGGCTTCGACGGTGAGGGTATATGCAGCAGCTATATCCTCCTATCATGAGGGGTTTGAGGGGATGTCTTGTTCAGCCACCCTCTTGTGAAGCGTTCCTGCTTGGCGCTCGAGGCGTTAAGCCGGTGCAACGCTCCTTGGCTCCGACTTGGGATCTTCAATTGGTCCTCGGTCGGTTGTCCTTGGCCCCGTTTGAGCCGCTCGAGCAGGCGCCGTTGGGACAGCTGTCCTTCAAGACCGCGTTCCTACTGGCTGTCACTTCCGCTAAACGCGTAGGTGAGCTCTGTGCTCTCTCGGTACGTCCAGAGTGCCTGTCTTTTCGGACCGATTGCGGTGTCACTCTGCGACCTAATCCTGCTTTCGTGCCTAAGAATATCCGGAGTTCCTTCCGCTCCCGGGATATTGTGGTTCAGGCGTTTCGTCCTCCTCCTCACACTAGTGAGTTAGATGCGGGCCTTCACCTGTCATGTCCAGTCCGTGCTTGGGGATTTACCTCAGCCGTACTCAGGACTTCAGGGTTACCAACCAGCTTTTTGTCTGTTACGGTGGGGCTCGTGCTGGTAAGGCACTGTCGGAGCAGCGCCTGTCCTATTGGTTGTGCGAGGGTATTACCCTCTGCTACACGTTGGCTGGGCAGGATCCCCCTGGGGGCATCAGGGTGCACTCCACTCGTGGGGTGGCTGCCTCTGCCGCTCTCCTGGGTGGGGCCTCGGTGGAGGACATCTGTGCTGCAGCTTCATGGTCCTCCCCGGGCTCCTTTGTAAGGTTTTACCTCATGGACATGACCGGGGGTTCTGTCTCCCAGGCGGTTCTGGGGTCTGTGGCCTTTCCTGCTTCCCGTCCTTTGGTCGGGTAGCTGGAGTGTATGGGTATGGGCCACAGTGTGTTGAGTCACACGTGGTTCCGCCTGTACGGTGTGTTCAAGGGGTTCTAGTTTCCCTCTTGTTTGCATTTCAGGTGGAGTTGACTGCGCCCCCCCTTCGTTAGGGAGGATGGGGTGACAGGGCTCCCCGCACCCCTTGATGTGGGCTTACGGGTCCTCAGGGGGTACATTTGTCGGGCTTCACGTCCGCTCTTCCCCATATCTCATAAGGCTCAGAGCGGAACGCGATAGCAAATACGGCATATAACGATAGGTTATGTAGATAACCTAGTTATATTAGTATTGGCTGAGCGTCCCGCTCTGCGCGGCCCTGAGTTCCCTCTTGAGGAATCTTTTCCTGGGACGGGTTTTTTGGCGAGGAAGGATGTTTGGTGACCAGAGTCACTGCTATATGGGCGGTGCCACCATGGGGGCGGAGCCCCATACAGGTGGGGTGCATGTAGTTTTTGTTCGTGGGAGATACAATAGGTATCATAGGAGATAAGGATATCTCATAAGGCTCAGAGCGGGACGCTCAGCCAATACTAATATAACTAGGTTATCTACATAACCTATCGTTATGTCATGCATCATCAAGGTTTGTTTCATACTCACCGGAAAAAGCTGCCATGTTCACGTTGGATCCTCACAGTTCAGTTCAGTTATTGAATAACCATATTAACTTACCCCCTTGCAGCGTGTATTTACACATACAATTAAAACATATACTATACGTGGATTTTATATACCCTCGGCCTCGGGCATATTGAACCTTGCGTTCGCCCATGGATAGTTTCATATCGCACTTTTGTATGACGTCATCAGTCCAAGCGGCGTTCACGCGTTCCCATTCACCTCGGAAATAACGCTTTGCAATCCATGCAGTATTTTTTTCCACAAGCTCTCAATATCCTGGAATTCACCTAAACCAGCGCTTTGTTACCGAATGAACGCGCCTGTGTATATGTGAAACGTAAACAAACTGAAACAATAAAACTATACTTCCCAAATGGTCGTTCCCGTGGGCCGGTTTTGTTGGTTCCGGAAATTACTATCCTAGTTTGTCGCGTGAGTTGCACCCCAATGTTATTCTCTGTATAACGGTAACTCGTCTCCCAATGCTCGTCGCTATCCGCCGGTTCTTTAACTCAATACAGCACCGCGGCAGGTTCTATAATACTGTGCACATACAAACAAGACTTTAAACAGACAAACAAACAATAATACATATAAGTTAACGTGTTTGTATACCTGATTGTATTGGATCGCTGTTCGTTTAATCGCCCAGCACCCTGCTGCGATAAGGCATTTATACCCTTGATATACACTATACACCGTTATTAAAGCATAACGACCGAACCTGACTTCGAAATTTAACAGCGATATATTAGATTTGAATATACCGTCTAATCACACTCTCTGTGATCGCGGGACATCGCCAGTCACCTTCCCGCTATCTGTATGATCAATTGGTTAATTTAATCCGAATACATCGTTTTCAGGAATGGAAGAGGTTGTGAGCTTAGTTTGAGGTTGAAACAATGAATATTATGACGTTACTCTGGTAAATCTAATTATGATTCCATCAGCTTCTCGGTCCTAACTTCCCGCCTCTTTGCAGAGGAATCACAGAACGTTTTTAACAGAGTAGCGTTTTCCAAGGATATCACGTCTAATAAGCCCACGTTTCTTGCCTTGTTGCCTATATTTTAGTCTGCATCAGCTAGACTTGGGTTAGCAATCCAACAACCTTTACTGTGTGCCTTAGCTTTTGGTCGGCTCCAACTCGACCAGGAATAGCACTTCAACCTAGCAAATCCTATCAGAACCTCCTGATAGGACCCGGGTACACGCGTTCCCCGGTAACGAATCTCAATACAGATCAGATATATTAATTAGTGCTGTCAAACGATTAAAATATTTAACTCGATTAATCGCGTTAACTCGCGATTAATCGCAAATTAATCGCATTTTTTTTTTTTTTTTTTTTTTATACCTTAAACAGATCTTTTTCAAGTTCCAAGTTTTAATACTCTTATCAACATGCGAGTCAACAAATGCTTGCTTTGTGCAGCCATTTAACACAAAAGGATGACCCTCATGCATTGCAAATTTGCATCAAATTCAAAACAGAGTGATGCACAAAATAACTTAAAAGAAAATAATAATTTAAAACAATGAATAAAGTGTGCATGAAATAATAGGGGAAAGAAAACGTTAGGAACTTGTTACATTCACACACACAATGGCTGATTAATCACACACCCCCCTCTCTCCCTCACACACACACTCTCCCAGCTCTTTTTCTCTTTTGCCCCTTCCTCATCTCTCTCACCCCCCTCTCTCTCTATATCTCACACACACACACACACACACACACACACACACACACACACACACACACACACACACACACACACACACACACACACACACACACACACACACACACACACACACACACTTCAGAAACAAACATAGTATCAATGAGAGCATCAATAATACACCTGAGTGAAGTCTAGTAAAAAAAAAATTAGTTAATCTTGAGTTAAAAAAATTTGTGGCATTAATAGAATCGGGAGTTAACGCGATATTAACGCGATATATTTGACAGCCTTAATATTAATACACGCTATTCTTACTCAGCCATGATCTCAATATTTGACAACATTCTGTAACATTCACCTGGCACAGAGAAAAGCTGGAAGGTTTTAATTCCTTGCCATACATTTTTGGTCGACCAGTCTATTATACTCACTTTTCTCTGTATAGCTGAAACAATACAGCACGCCGGGAGGACGCAAAAAGTCTGTCACAAGTTCGTAGACGCCAATTGTGGGATATTTGTGGATATCCTGAAGAAGAATGTTCTCAGTCAACCGAGGTTTGGATAATAACAAGGTTTATTAACCAAACAGATAGAATTATAGAGAGAATGGCTGAGGGCTTCGCCCCAGGTGATCAGCTGAAAATGACCCAGGTAAAGCCCTGGTTTGTTCTCGGGAGGAGCATTATATAGTTACATAGGGGGGGGGAGGTGGTCCCATTTGATAGGTCAAGTGGGGGGGGGGGGGAATACAGGATTGGGTAGAGGGGGGGGGGCACAGGATTGGGGAGAAATGGGGGGGGACACAGGATTGGGGAGGAAGGGGAGGGGAGTGTCTTTACATGAGAGAGTTGGGGACTCAATATATTATTCCACAGTTGGGGGAGGGGGGGGGATACAGGATAGATACAGGGGAGGGGAATGTCTTTACATGAGAGAGTTGGGGAGTCAATATATTATACCACACCTCATTGGGTCTCGCCCTTGACATTGGAGGCGCCACCAGACGAGCCCCCCAGACAGAGTTCGAGACATGTCCGGACAAGTTCAGACTTGCCCATAGCAGGCGCATTGATTCCGTACAGGTAAATCGGCTGCGCCCTAGAAATCAGTCTGAGTATATATATTGTAGATGGCGCAAGCAGACCAGAGAGCAGTAACCTAACAGCAGTGGAAGTAACGAGTCGGCAGTATCAGAACAGGAGAAGCAGCAGAGTGAGAGTGTATATACGTCCGGTACAGTTGTACATAGATCTACCCGCGGTGTATCGTTACAGATAGCTAGTAGCTACTTAGATACGACTATAATATTGTAGAGCCATTATTGGCGCAGTATAGTGACTTGTGTAAGCGAAGTAACGTGGAGAAACGTATAGTTAAACCCAGCGGCGTTTGGATCTAACTACTCACTGAAGACCGTCCGCGGGCTAGCTTCCAGTACAAACGAAGCTAGCTAGCTACCATCTATGCCATCAGGCTTTTGGATTAATAGCTATTAACCCTGCCATCGGGCACTTGGATTACAAGGACCGGTTCCGTACGAGACCCCCTTTCTTCCAGTGGCGACAGGATTATCCGACCATTCTTCAATTCCTCCGGAGCTTGGAGCTCCAGAGGAGAACCATCGTCTCCAACTACCCTTGCTTTGCCCCGTATCACCTCGTCTCTTCTCACTCCCTGCAGAGCTCCGGTCGAGTATTCGTAACCTAGGAAATATTCATTACCACTGACTTTGATACTCTGACATTCTATTATTAAAGGAGAAACGTGATAATTCAGTTGTATGTTGCTCTGACGATTAAAATACTGTAAACTTGGTATCCTTGTCCCCGTGCCGTCAATTGAGTGTCCGCCATATTTATCTAACTGTACTGTCTGGCAAGTAATATTCTTTAGTAGTGGTTTAATCTAAACAATCTTTAATACAGTCCGGGTTGTGTAGCCCCTTAGCTACAGTTAGTGTTACACGTTCAATATAACATCAGCATATTATTTACCCGAACACAGCAAGTAAGCAAGGCATTATTCCGTTCATAGCTCAGTTCCATTCCGTTGCTCATTCCATACCCAACTACCCATTCTGCAATCTGTTAATAAAGTTTTCAACCAGACAAATGTATAGAAAGGCTTTGTTTTATTATAACATTTGTTGCAGTAAAATCATTATGTCTCATTTGGTCATGCTGTGGAGCGCTGGTCGGCGGGCCGGGCAGCTAAGGTATTAGCTACGTTAAGTTTGTTGTGCTCTCGAGTCGCAAGCAGATCAATGGCGGCATGCCCGAAAGTAGAAAATGAATAAACGCTTGCCGATTGGTGGTAAGAACAGCAGGAGGTGGGTGCTAGCGGTGTGGCTTAATTGGCCGAATCGACTGTCAATCAAAATGGTTCTGTTGCATTGGCTGAGAGCTCTGGTTGAGAGAATAGTATCCATCTGCAGGCCGCCAGACGATACTGGGAGAGAAATAGTGCTACATGGCATGGTGGAATTAATACCATAAACATATTTCTTGATGTTTCCTTTTTTTTAAGTAAGTAAAGAGGCCTACAAATACAAACATACACATACAAATATACAGTAGTTTCATTAAAAATAAAAATTTTTAATACAAATATCGGTATCGGTATCGGTCGATTGTGTTAGTTGAACAATCGGTATCGGTGGCCAATTTTCATATCGGTGCATCCCTAGTTACTTTCAAGTAAATTTTTTACATAAACAACATACACAAATCTAAACTATTTTAATGTTGCTGTGGGACAAAGTGAGACTAGCCTCCAATCAAATGCCATGTATGTAGATATTATAATTACTATGTTTATATAGTGGATCATACAAATACAAACACAATAGATCTTTTGGAACTTTTGATATGTATTGCCCCTCAACAGGCCACAACTGGGCAACATTAAATTATGCTTGTTAAGCACTATACCAAAAATAAATAACAAATATATACTGATTGATTGAACATTTTAATTAACAGATTGCAGAATGGTTACAGTACAGTACAGCTCAATACACACAATTGTTAAGGCCCCCCCCCCCCCCTAAAAGGTAAAAAAAATATATATATATATATATATAATTTTTTATTTTTATTTTTTTTTATACAGTCAACATATTCTTAAATAATAGCGCTGCCCAAGGCTGGGCATGATACAGTCAACATATAGCAAGAGAGAGAGCGAGAGAGAGCTCCCATTCTACAGTCAATATACAGTGTTATCGCTGCACAGACCCGGCAATGCCCTTGACACTCCACCAGAGCAAGGCCAGAGAGAGAGAGAGAGAGTTTTGATTGATTGATTGAAAACTTTATTAACAGATTGCAGAATGGGTACAATACAGTACAGCTCAATACACACAATTGTTAAGGGGATGCAGACCAGAGAAAGACTTTCGTCTTGTTTACATCAGGGTCCCCCATTTTCAATTCATCAGGACATATATGACATACATGACATACAGATATTCAGTACTGCTACATCTATACATTTATGACATACCAGATTTGCAAATACAGTACTGTTTGTGATACAGAAGGAGTCAAGAAAAGGGAGTATATACATTTGACGTAGAAACTGTACATTGGAGGAGGTTGGGTGGGGTTGTGTGGGGGGGGGTTGGGTACATTGGGATATTGTCAACCATACTGGGTAATTTACATTGGAGGTGGTTGGGGGGGGGGGGGGGGGGGACACATTGGAAAGAAACAACCCAAAACCAGAGCAAATTGAAATGCTATTTGGCCCTAAACAGAGAGTACACAGTGGCAGAATACCTGAGCACTGTGACTGACCCAATACTAAGAAGATCCTTGACTAGGTACAGACTCAGCGAGCACAGCCTAGCCATCGAGAAAGGCCACCATAGGCAGACCTGGCTCCCAAGCGAAGACAGACCCACTGCACACAAGATGAGGTGGAAACCGAGCTCCACTTCTTAACAACCTGCCCACTATACCAAGACATACTTCCCACAAATTGCAAACACCCAAAGAGACTTTGAAAACATCGACAATAACTCAAAACTCCCATACCTACTGGGAGAAATACAAGAATGTGAAATAAAGCCCATTTGAATTGAAGAGAGAGAGATAGATAGAGCATGTCTGTGTGTGTTAGAAAGAGAGAGATAGAGAGAGAGCATGTCTGTTTGTGTGTGTGTGTTAGAGAGAGAGCATGTATATGTGTGTTAGAAAGAGAGAGAAATATATAGAGAGAGAGCATGTCATTTTGTGTGTTAGAGAGAGATATAGAGCATGTCTGTGTGTGTTAGAAAGAGAGAGAGAGAGCATGTGTGTTTGTGTGTTAGAGAGAGAGAGCATGTCTGTGTGTGTGTGTGTGTGTTAGAGAGAGAGCATGTATGAGAGAGATAAGCAAAGATGAGCCCCTAAAGGATATTAAACTTTTAATGGAAGAACAAAACAGAAGGAAAAGATAACTTCACAAAGGCAACATGAATATACATAGATCCAAAAGGACAAAGATCAATACTTAAATCCAAAGAGAAGAGGGTCTATACCAGAGAAAACAAAGTAGAAAGGAGCCAATGGCCGACATCAGCTAAATAGGCTAACTGCAAATAGAGTAGCCAGGTACTGACACCAGGCCACACACCGTTAGCTACTACAACAGCTAGCTGGCCCGTTTGGCTCAATATAACGTTAGCTACGTTAGCTAGCCGGCCCGCTTTGGCTCAATATAACATTAGCTACAACAGCTAGCCGGCCCGTTTGGCTCCCGAGAGAGAGAGAGAGATATATCCACGGCGGGAATAGAATAGGGTGCATTAAAAACTCACCAAACGTCCAACAGGATGGAGACAACCGCGTGGAGTTGACGAAGTTCATCTGCCGAATGACCGTCCTCTTCATCTTGGCATAACAATGCTGCACGCGCTCTCTCTAGGTTAGCTAACGCTAGTCAGCCTTTAGCTAAGCTAGCTACTAGCCGACATCATCATGGCTATCCCGACTGAACCACACGTTAGCACTCGATATTATAACGTAGCTAAAGCTAACTAGCTGTCCCTGCCTTTAGCTAAGCCGACATGGCTAGCCTGACTGAACTGTCTAACATGCAACAACTTTCATCTTCAGTCCATCTGCCGAATGACCGTCCTCTTCGTCTTGGCTGGCATAACTAAGCATAACCTCCAAAGCTGCACGCGCGAAATAGTCAAACGCAGCTGACGCACGCCGGCGTACACATGATGTAACCCCTCCCTTCGTTGAAACCAATAGTATGTCTGCTGCAGAGCCCCAGAGCTCCAATAGTGAGTGTCTGCTGCAGAGCCAGGAACAAGTCAGACACATTCTACAAACGTGTCTAATGTGAAATATATAAGCATATAAGCAAAACTTGATTTTAGGTCTGTGATGAAAAAGGGCCTCGCGGGAAGGGGGGCCTCGCAAAAAAAAAATAATAATAAAAAAAAAATATATATATTTCTTTCTTATTTTTTTTTGTGCGAGGCCCCCCTTCCCGCGAGGCCCTGTGCGACCGCACTGCTCGCACACCCCCTGAGGCGGCCCTGTATATATATATCTGAGCACCTGAAGACTGTGCTATTAAACCAGGAAGTGCAGCACTGTTGATAAGGCTGTAGCCTCCACTACTGCAGTGCCCTGCGCTGCAACACAACTGAACTAACACAAGAGTGAACAAAAAACGCTCATGGACCCGCGGTCTGTCTGTTTGTTGGATTCGTTTTGGATTATTTGGGCTCGCCAAACAAACTATCAACACGTACACGGACCAGCGGTCTGTCGTTGACTGAGTCGCTTGTGTTGTCGCTGTGTGTCAGGAATCAGATGCTTTCAAACACCCCGCCCACCTCTACCTCTGATTGGCTGACCATGACATTTTACTCAACCTCAGCCAATCGCGCACTGCCCACTAACCAAGAAAAAAAAGTATTGCTTCTCGGCGCAGAGATCTGTCTGATGAAAAAAAACAGATTCAATCACAGTAACGGTAACGGCGTTATTAAGATTGGAAGAGTAATCCGTTAGATTACTCGTTAGTGAAAAAACTAACGCTGTTAGTAACGCCGTTATTTATAACGCCATTATTCCCATCACTGGATATGCCACACACAATATGGCATACTGTTTGTTGTATTGCACATCTATTGCTGCTGGAAGATATCTCTGATCATGCACTGAGGAGCCGGACCAGACGCTCATACCCTGTGCCACCACACGTCCAGGTACTGTCCACCTTGGGCACGTGCGCATCAACCACCTGCTCTACATGGTCTCAGCTTCCAAGGAGGTGTACATAACTCCTACATCTTACAGATCTGTGGGTGAGCACCTCGAGCAAGGAGATGCTGGAGACACATTGTTTTATTAGGAGATTGCGGATATGCACACCAACCTGGTTCATGACCACACTCACCAACCCGCAGATGGAGCAGGAGGTGGAGAGCCAAGTGTGCACTATGCGCTCCTCTCCTGACACCACGTTAACCTCACCTGTTAACTCGTCCCATTTCTGGGTGGCCTTGTACTTGAGGATGACGAGAACAAGAAACACCTGGGCTGATTACAGATGGATACACCTGGGAGGAAAACAACAAAGAACTACAGGAAGCCAAGACAAGGAACTACAACTAAGGCACAGGACAGGGAACACAATACAAAACACTGGAGAACACAGATCAAGATTACATGAACACAAGATACATGGAACAGACGAACAACCTAACAGGGTAACTAACGGGGATACAAATATACCCACACATAACAACTACTAAATAAAATGTCACGCTAAGATGTCATGTTCTACAGCATGACTTACTACTATAGGGTCTTTATACCTGTATACACTGTACATATTAAAGGGGTCATATTTTGCTTTATTTTTCACTATTTGGGCACATTTACACGATTCCTGTGAGTCTATGGCACACATCTGTAAGTTCTTTTTCAATAAAATTCATTGTTATTAGGGATGTTCGATGTTGGCTTTTTTACCGATATACCGATATAGTCCAACTCTTAATTTCCGATACTGATATCAACCGATATCAACCGATACCGATATATGCATTAACACAACATTATGCATACTTTTGACAATAAATAAAATCAGAATTTGTTCTTATTTTTTTTATCTCTCTTTCTCAGATTTTTCTGTTTTCTCCCCTTCCCAATTTAGTCATTGTGCCAATTCCCCCCCTCCCCTACTTGGTTGTTGTGCGCATGTTCTCCTACTGGTCGGTACAAGGGAACCCTGAAGTATCCGCACGTGCGGCGACAGCCAGTGGCTCTCTTCTCACCTGGCAGCGAGGGCTCTCATTGGTGAAGTGTAACGCGTGGGAGGTCACACTGCCTTCCTCAAGTCCTGCCTCCGCTGAGCAAGTGCCCAGACCTGACCTGTAGGCGTCGCTGTCCACAACGCCAGTTTCTCACCCACGGCTTCCCTCCCCCTAACCCAGCCAAACAAGTTAGTATAGCGATCAGCCCAAGCCGTTCTTTTTTTTTTACTTAATTTTTTATTTTCATTTTTTATTTACAAACATACAGGTACAAAATACACACACAAAATTCACAATACTATTAAACAGACAGAAACAATAAAGAAAAAATTATAATATCAAAAAGAAAACTGAAATAAAAGACAGGGTGTGACATATGTTCTGTGAGGTTTTGCCCGCTGCTCACTACCTTTTCTCTGTCTTCTTTAAGCCTACTGTTAGGAATTCCCTATTCTCTGTCTTCTTTAAGCCTACTGTTAGGAATTCCCTACTCACTCTCTCTAGCCCCCACCCTCTCGTTCCTTACCCTTAGTGGCCACACCTGTTTGATATTCTATTATCTCTCGCACCTGTGGTGGCAGGCTAATTAGTCCCCCTGTGGGCTTTAAATACCAGGGCGCTTCCCCTCGTTTTGGCGTGGGGTCGTGTTGTATACTTGCCGTGTCATATTCTCTAAACATCTAGACTCTTTCGGGAGATCCTCTGTCTGCCTATTCTGTTCCATTCTCCGGCGTCGAGATGTTTGCTCCAGCCTTCGCCAGCTGTCGCCGTTGCCTGTGGGGGAGACTGGTCTGCGCTCCCTGTACTTCCACGGGAGGCACCCCAGCGTTCCACTACAGACCCCCGCGCAGCTGTTCGTCCTGACGCACATCCAGACCAGCGCAGACGCTCTCCAGTCCTCAGCGCGCAACGCGCATCTTCCAAGGACGCTCGAGCTTGGCACGCTCTCCAGTCCTCAGCGCGCAACGCGCATCTTCCAAGGACGCTCGAGCTTGGCACGCTCTCCAGACCAGCGCGCAACGCGCATCTTCCAGACCTTCGAGCTTGGCACGCTCCTCCGTACCAGCGCACTGACGCGCATCTTCCAGACCTTCGAGCTTGGCACGCTCCTCCGTACCAGCGCACAAGACGCGCATCTTCCAGACCTTCGAGCTTGGCACGCTCCTCCGTACCAGCGCACTGACGCGCATCTTCCAGACCTTCGAGCTTGGCACGCTCCTCCGTACCAGCGCACAAGACGCGCATCTTCCAGACCTTCATGCTTGGCACACTCCTCCTCGCAGACGCACCCCGAGGCGTCTCTCTGTTCCGACGCGCACACCAAGGTGTGGCGCGCACTCTGTTCCTCGGCTCCGACAGTGGCTACCCGGTGGACGACATCCTCGCCACCGCCACTGTTCCAGCTCCCTGTTCCGACGCGCACACCAAGGTGTGGCGCGCACTCTGTTCCTCGGCTCCGACAGCGGCTACCCGGTGGACGACGCTCTCGCCACCGCCACTGTTCCGACGCGCACACCAAGGTGTGGCGCGCACTCTGTTCCTCGGCTCCGACAGTGGCTACCCGGTGGACGACATCCTCGCCACCGCCACTGTTCCAGCTCCCTGTTCCGACGCGCACACCAAGGTGTGGCGCGCACTCTGTTCCTCGGCTCCGACAGCGGCTACCCGGTGGACGATGCCCTCGTCACCGCCACTGTTCCAGCACTCTGTTCCTCGGCTCCGACAGCGGCTACCCGGTGGACGATGCCCTCGTCACCGCCACTGTTCCAGCACTCTGTCCCTCGGCTCGGACAGCCAGCCACCCGGTGGCGATGCCCTCGCCCCGTTGCTGTCCCTGTACCTTTACGCATACGCCTGGGTGAGTTTTGATTGTGATGTCACTCACTCAGCGTAGTGCCCTTGCCCCCGTTCCCGTTGCTGTCCCTGTACCTTTACGCATACGCCTGGGTGAGTTTTGATTGTGATGTCACTCACTCAGCGTAGTGCCCTTGCCCCCGTTCCCGCTGCTGTCCCTTTACCCTTTACGCTTACGCCTGGGTGAGTTTTGATTGTGATGTCACTCACTCAGCGTAATGCCCCTTGCCCCCTTCCCGCTGCGTTTCCTGTACCATTACGCATACGCCTGGGTGAGTTTAGATTGTGATGTCACTCTCCCAGCGTATTGCCTCTGTTTTTGGTTCTCACTTAGAATAGTATTTTTGGACTTTACATCTCCCCCTGTGTGTTTGTCACACGAAGATATTATTACTTTGTTCACTTTGTTATTTGGACTGTTCTGCACCTGCTCTGTTTTTTCCCTTTTGTGCATTAACTATCTCCTCTGTCCTGCAGAGCGGCCCAGATGATTTCCACCAGTCCTCCCAGTTCCTCCCTGTTTCCCAGCCCGCCTCCGCGGGCCTCAGTCCCCTCTGTTCCCTAGTTCTCCCCTCTCTAGTTCCACCTAGTTCCTGTTCCCTAGTTCTCCCCTTCTAGTTCCACCTAGTTCCTGTTCCCTAGTTCTCCCCTTTCTAGTTCCACCTAGTTCCTGGTCCCAAGTTCTCCCCTTCTAGTTCCACCTAGTTCCTTGTCCCTAGTTCCCCTAGTCCCCGTTTCTCCTGTTCCCTAGCTCTCCTAGTCCCTAGTCCTTCTCCCTAGCTCTCCTTGTCCCTGGTTTACCTAGTCTCTAGTTCCTCTGTCCCAAGGCGTTCCCTTAACCTTCCCTTAGGCGTTCCCTTACTTTCCCTTAGTGTTCCCTTTCCTGCCCGCCTCTTAAAGGCACCTTTCCTTCCCCTCATATTATATTCCTGTATTTGTGATTCTCCCTTAAAGGGACAGTTGCCCTTTTCCCTGTATTTCCCTGTTGTTCAATAAATATCTGTTTCTTGGCAAACCATCATACCTGTCTTGTGTTGTGCGATTGGGGTCGGTTACAAACCATAACAGTACGACCCCACCAAATCGACGACCCCAGCCAGCACAGACGGTGTATGTTGAGTTTGCCTTTTTTTTTCTTGTTCCCTCTAGCTCCCCTGTTAGCCCAGTTTAGCTTCCCTGTTAGTCCTGTTTAGCTCCCTTGTTAGCCTGTTACTCCCCTGTTTAGCTTGTTAGTCTCCCCGGTTAGCTCCCCTGTTTTGCTTCCCGTTTTGCCCTGTTTGACCCCCCTGTAGCTAGCCATGCCCTGGCAGCTAACCCAGTCCCTCAGCAGAGCCCCTGTCTGCTAGCTTAGCCCCGGCTGCTAGCACAGCCTCTATGTTTATGCAGCCCTTGCTGCTGGCATAGGCCCTGTAGCTAGCCATGCCCTGGCGGCTAACCCAGTCCCTCAGCAGAGCCCCGGTCTGCTAGCTTGGCCCCGGCTGTTAGCACAGCCTCTATGTTAATGCAGCCTTGCAGCTGGCATGGGCCCTGTAGCTAGCCAGGCCCAAGCAGCTAACCCGGTCCCTCTGCATGGCCTCCACTTTTTTGTGTAGTTTATCCCACTGCTAGGACTGCCCTTTCAGCTAGCAAGGTCAGTTTTTCTCACACAGCTAGGACTGTCCTTCCAGCTAGCTTGTGCTCTCATGCTGGTCCAGCCCTGTCTGCCAGCCTAGCTCCGGCAGCTTGCGCAGCCTCTATGTTGATGTAGCAGTACAGCTAGCATAGGCCCTGTAGCTATCAGTGCCCTGGCAGCTAACCTTCCCTCTGCTAGCCCTTTCCCGGTGCTTCCATGGTTACCCCTTAGCTACCCTGCTTGCCCCTCGTTTCCTCTAGACCAGTTCCTCTAGACCAGTTCTCTAGACCAGTTCTCTAAACCAGTTCTCTAGACCCAGTTCCTCTAGACCAGTTCCTCTAGACTAGTTCTCTAGACCAGTTCTCTAAACCAGTTCTCTAGACCAGTTCTCTTGCCCAGTTCGCTAGACTAGTTCTCTAGACCCAGTTCCTCTTGACCAGTTCCCCCAGTTGCCCCTCTGCTACCCTAGTTACCCCTCGGCGACCCTGTTTCTTTTGCTAGCCCCACTCTTGTGGTTGGCTTCCCCTGCTGGCTTGGCCAGTACCTCTTGTTTTGCCCCCTGCCACTCTGTCTGTATTTGTTTTGGGTCGCCGGGTGGCTCCCGTTGGAGGGGGGGATACTGTGAGGTTTTGCCCGCTGCTCACTACCTTTTCTCTGTCTTCTTTAAGCCTACTGTTAGGAATTCCCTATTCTCTGTCTTCTTTAAGCCTACTGTTAGGAATTCCCTACTCACTCTCTCTAGCCCCCACCCTCTCGTTCCTTACCCTTAGTGGCCACACCTGTTTGATATTCTATTATCTCTCGCACCTGTGGTGGCAGGCTAATTAGTCCCCCTGTGGGCTTTAAATACCAGGGCGCTTCCCCTCGTTTTGGCGTGGGGTCGTGTTGTATACTTGCCGTGTCATATTCTCTAAACATCTAGACTCTTTCGGGAGATCCTCTGTCTGCCTATTCTGTTCCATTCTCCGGCGTCGAGATGTTTGCTCCAGCCTTCGCCAGCTGTCGCCGTTGCCTGTGGGGGAGACTGGTCTGCGCTCCCTGTACTTCCACGGGAGGCACCCCAGCGTTCCACTACAGACCCCCGCGCAGCTGTTCGTCCTGACGCACATCCAGACCAGCGCAGACGCTCTCCAGTCCTCAGCGCGCAACGCGCATCTTCCAAGGACGCTCGAGCTTGGCACGCTCTCCAGTCCTCAGCGCGCAACGCGCATCTTCCAAGGACGCTCGAGCTTGGCACGCTCTCCAGACCAGCGCGCAACGCGCATCTTCCAGACCTTCGAGCTTGGCACGCTCCTCCGTACCAGCGCACTGACGCGCATCTTCCAGACCTTCGAGCTTGGCACGCTCCTCCGTACCAGCGCACAAGACGCGCATCTTCCAGACCTTCGAGCTTGGCACGCTCCTCCGTACCAGCGCACTGACGCGCATCTTCCAGACCTTCGAGCTTGGCACGCTCCTCCGTACCAGCGCACAAGACGCGCATCTTCCAGACCTTCGTGCTTGGCACACTCCTCCTCGCAGACGCACCCCGAGGCGTCTCTCTGTTCCGACGCGCACACCAAGGTGTGGCGCGCACTCTGTTCCTCGGCTCCGACAGTGGCTACCCGGTGGACGACATCCTCGCCACCGCCACTGTTCCAGCTCCCTGTTCCGACGCGCACACCAAGGTGTGGCGCGCACTCTGTTCCTCGGCTCCGACAGCGGCTACCCGGTGGACGACGCTCTCGCCACCGCCACTGTTCCGACGCGCACACCAAGGTGTGGCGCGCACTCTGTTCCTCGGCTCCGACAGTGGCTACCCGGTGGACGACATCCTCGCCACCGCCACTGTTCCAGCTCCCTGTTCCGACGCGCACACCAAGGTGTGGCGCGCACTCTGTTCCTCGGCTCCGACAGCGGCTACCCGGTGGACGATGCCCTCGTCACCGCCACTGTTCCAGCACTCTGTTCCTCGGCTCCGACAGCGGCTACCCGGTGGACGATGCCCTCGTCACCGCCACTGTTCCAGCACTCTGTCCCTCGGCTCGGACAGCCAGCCACCCGGTGGCGATGCCCTCGCCCCGTTGCTGTCCCTGTACCTTTACGCATACGCCTGGGTGAGTTTTGATTGTGATGTCACTCACTCAGCGTAGTGCCCTTGCCCCCGTTCCCGTTGCTGTCCCTGTACCTTTACGCATACGCCTGGGTGAGTTTTGATTGTGATGTCACTCACTCAGCGTAGTGCCCTTGCCCCCGTTCCCGCTGCTGTCCCTTTACCCTTTACGCTTACGCCTGGGTGAGTTTTGATTGTGATGTCACTCACTCAGCGTAATGCCCCTTGCCCCCTTCCCGCTGCGTTTCCTGTACCATTACGCATACGCCTGGGTGAGTTTAGATTGTGATGTCACTCTCCCAGCGTATTGCCTCTGTTTTTGGTTCTCACTTAGAATAGTATTTTTGGACTTTACATCTCCCCCTGTGTGTTTGTCACACGAAGATATTATTACTTTGTTCACTTTGTTATTTGGACTGTTCTGCACCTGCTCTGTTTTTTCCCTTTTGTGCATTAACTATCTCCTCTGTCCTGCAGAGCGGCCCAGATGATTTCCACCAGTCCTCCCAGTTCCTCCCTGTTTCCCAGCCCGCCTCCGCGGGCCTCAGTCCCCTCTGTTCCCTAGTTCTCCCCTCTCTAGTTCCACCTAGTTCCTGTTCCCTAGTTCTCCCCTTCTAGTTCCACCTAGTTCCTGTTCCCTAGTTCTCCCCTTTCTAGTTCCACCTAGTTCCTGGTCCCAAGTTCTCCCCTTCTAGTTCCACCTAGTTCCTTGTCCCTAGTTCCCCTAGTCCCCGTTTCTCCTGTTCCCTAGCTCTCCTAGTCCCTAGTCCTTCTCCCTAGCTCTCCTTGTCCCTGGTTTACCTAGTCTCTAGTTCCTCTGTCCCAAGGCGTTCCCTTAACCTTCCCTTAGGCGTTCCCTTACTTTCCCTTAGTGTTCCCTTTCCTGCCCGCCTCTTAAAGGCACCTTTCCTTCCCCTCATATTATATTCCTGTATTTGTGATTCTCCCTTAAAGGGACAGTTGCCCTTTTCCCTGTATTTCCCTGTTGTTCAATAAATATCTGTTTCTTGGCAAACCATCATACCTGTCTTGTGTTGTGCGATTGGGGTCGGTTACAAACCATAACATGTTCATTGGTCATTTCTATCTTTACATTTTTTATTTACAATTCAATTTATTTTCTTGTTTCCTTTTCATCCTTCTGTGATGTCGTTCCTCTTCTTCCTATATTCCTCCCACTTTTCCCATTTTGACTCAAATTTCTCCTCTTGCAGCCTCAGCATATGCATGATTCTCTCCATTTCCTGGCTGCTACTAATAGTATCTTAATCAAATATTTGTCTTCTCCCTGAATGTCTTTCTGTGACAAGTTCCCTAGGTATAGTACTAGACCTGTCTGGGGTATTTCATATCCTACTATTTAATTTATTATCTCTCCTATCGCTTCCCAATAGTTTCTTATTTTCTGACATCCCCAGAATATGTGTGTGTGGTTCGCTACTTCTTGTCCACATTTTCTCCAACATGGTTTCTGTGCTGGTGTGTAATTGCCCTGTATTTCTGGTGTTATAAAGAATTGAATTATGTTTTTCCACCCAAACTCCCTCCATATCCTTGATCCTGTGGTTGATTGTTGTATCTTACATGTGTTATACCATTCCTCCTCTGTTATCTCTATTTCTAACTCTTTCTCCCACTTTTCTTTTACATACAAGGTTGTAATTCCCTTACTGTCCATTATTGCCTGATATAGTGCTGATATAACCCTCCCCTTCCTTCCTTCATATGATTTTACCATTATCCTAATTACCCCATTCTGTTCTTTGTCTCTGTCTTGTTTCATTTCTTTGTTATAGTAATCTCCAATCTGTAAATATCTAAAGTGGTGTCTATTCTCTAGTCCGAATCTTTCTTTACATTTTTGTAGAGTCTGCATGCATCTCCCCTTCTTCTATCATTGTACATATTGCTGTTACCCCCCCCCCCCCCCCCCCCGTTCCCATCTTTTGAACCCATGGTCGTCTATCCCTGGTTTGAATTTGTTGTCGTGTTATCCATCTCAGTATCTTGGATTCTTTTTCTAGCTTGTATTTCTTTACTATTGTGTTCCATATGTTTATAGTGAATTTGGTAATTGGGTCTAGTAGTTGTTCCTGTCTTCTGAACAGCTCAACTATCTCCTATTAGTGCCGGCACTTTGAATCCCTCTCTTTTGGTTTCTATATCTTTCCATTTGGTTTCATAATTCACATTGCACCAGCATGCTACTGTCCTAAGCTGTGCTGCATAGTAGTTGTAGAGTCACATATCTGATCCTTGGTCTTTCCCCCCCCCCCCAAATGAATCTTGATATCTGTCTATCCCATTCCCTGAATTGTTTTTGTGGTATTAATATAGGTAAAGACTGAAATAGGTATAATAACCTTGGTAATATGTTCATTTTTTTTCTTTTTTTCTTTTTTCTTTTTCCCCCTCCATTTTTCCTCCGATTTTCTCCCATCCCAATGTTAGTCGTATGCCAATTCCCAGTCCCTTCCTGGTCGCTGCGCACTTACCCCCCACAGTCAGATCATCTGGGAGAGTGGAGGCTACCACGTGCTTCCTCCGACACACGTCCAGCCAATCACCGCTTCTTTTCACCTGGCAGCGCGGATTCTCATCGAGAGGGCGTAGCGTGTGGGAGGACCACACTATCCCCCTCGAGTCCTATCCGCGCTTAGCAGGCGCCCCGACCGAACTGTAGGAGTCGCTGTTTACAACGACCCGGACCCACCCCGCCAGCTTCTCCCACCCTCTAATACAGCCAATTGTATTAGTGCAGACGGCCAGCCAAGCTGGTGACAACCCCGGAGCTGTGAGCTGGATTCGAACAGGCGAATCCAGCTCACAGCTCCGGGGCTGGTGACGAACGCAATCTCCGCTCGGCCACCTAACCGCCTGGTAATATGTTCATCTTAATGATTTCGATCCTTGAGCTGAAATCTAGGGGCATTACTGTCCATCTTTCTAGGTCTCTCTTGATTTTCTGATTAATCTGTGTATAGTTTGCCTCGTATAGCCCCTCCACCCCTCTTGTAATGTTCACCCCTAAGTACTTGATCCTGTCCATGTCCCATTTAATTTTGTATTTTTCTTTTATCTCTATCGTTGGCGTGTAATTCAGTGCTAAAGTCTGTGTCTTCGTCACGTTGAGTCTATACCCTGAGTAATATCCATATTCTGTCCGTAAATCCATCAGTGTCGGAAAGGTTGCCTCATATATACTATCACGTCGTGTGCGAACAGTCCCAATTTATGTTCTGTTCCCCTTATCTCCACCCCTTTGATGTCTTTGGTCTGTCTAATTAGTTGAGCCAGTGGTTCGATGAATACATCGAAGAGCGTCGGCGAAAGACAGCAACCCTGTCTGGTAGCTCTCTCTAGTTTAATCCGGTCCGTCAGACTACCATTTACCTTAATCCTTGCCGTCAGTTCTTGATATAATGCCCTAATTGTTTTCATAGCGTTTTTGTCTAATCCAAATTTCTCCAATACTTTATATAGAAATATCCAGCTTACACTGTTGAATGCTTTTTCTGCATCTAGGCTAACTAATACTGCACTTCCTCCTTCCTTTTGTATCTCCTCTACCACCTGCACTGTCTTCCTTATGTTATCCTGTGTCTGCCTTCCTTTAATGAATCCGGTCTGGTCCTCGTCTATAATATCTGTCATAAATGTCTCAAATCTTTTGGATATTATTGATGTATACATCTTGTAATCTACATTAAGTATGGACACAGGTCTGAAACTGCTACATAGTTCTCTATCTTTCCCTTCTTTTGGAATTGTAGTAATTATGGCTTCTTTCCATGAAGGTGGCATTGTGCCTTCTTTAATCGTGTGTCTGAATGCTGCTTCTAATATGGGGCATCAGTTCATGTCTAAATGTTTTGTAGAATTCAGAGGGGAATCCGTCGCTACCTGGTGACTTACTGCTCTTTGCTTTACTGATCGCATTCCCCACTTCTTGTTCTGTAATCTCTGTGTTTAATATTTCGTTCTGTTCCTTCCCTATCGATGGTAGATCTAATTTTCCTAAAAATGTCTCTATCTCCTCTTTTCCTGCTGCTATCGGTTGTGTGTATAGTTTCTTATAGTATTCTTAAAATGTCTTCTCTATTTCAGCTGGTTCTCTTAGTATTTTGTTTGTGTTCGTGTCCCTTATTGTGTGTATTGTGTTCAGTTTTTGTTGTGTCCTGATTCATCTAGCTAAAAGTCTGGTCGCTCTCGGTCCTCCTTCATATTATGTCTGTTTCATGTAATAATAATAATTATTTAGGACCTGCTCAGAGGTCATCAATCGGCACACATGCGATGCATGCATGCAATTCGTATCTGCGATTAACCCATCCCGTCGTCCTTCCCCCCCAAGGGCAGCCGGGAGCAGACAGGCGTCAACGTGAGCCGCGCCAGGGGACCAATCCAAGTGCTCCTGTCCGTCTTCGTCAAGGACGCCACAGCGTTAGCGATCTATTGTTGTGCATGTTTTTCCATTGGGTTTATCTTATCGGGGGGGAAACCCTTGCGAGCACGGGGAGAACATGCAAACTCCACACAGAAAGGCCTGGGAGATACCCCACCTGGGTAACTGGCATCATGGAAACCTGGTCCCCAAGCGGGAATCGAACCCTGGACCTTCTTGCTGTGAGGCGACAGTGTTAACCACTACACCACCGTGCCGCTATGTAGCTTTCTTCTCTATTTCTGTCAGCAGTTCTTTGTTTATCTTTCCTCTAACTTCCTTTACCTCTCTAAGTGTATTTTGGTTCTTTGAGCTTTGGTGTTCTTTCTCTAATTCTTTCAGATTCTTTATCAAGTTCTGGTATGTCTCTATTCTGGCCTTCTTGAGTAATGCCGTCTTTGCTATCAATTTTCCACGTATTACTTTACTACCTTTAGTGCATCCCATAAAATGTTTGGGTCTACCTCTCCATTATCATTTTCTTTTCTGTATTATGTCTCCTTTTACTTCATTAACGAAACCTTTGTTATTTAATAGTCCTACATTCAGTCTCGAAACTGTATTTCTCCACCTACTTTTAAGATTCACTGTCAGATATATTGCGCTATGGTCTGATATGTCCGTCACCCCTATCCTGCAGTCTTCTACCCTGTATCTGTCCCCTGTTGTCATGAGAAAATTGTCTATCCTTGAATATGTTGTGTGTGGATGCGAATAATGTGTGTATTCTCTATCTAGTGTGTGCATTTCTCTCCATATATCCATGATTCCTAATTCTGCCATTTGTATATTCATATATTTGCTAATGTTTGTCCTCCATTTCTTTGTGCTTGTCGTGTCTATGTCATAGTTCAGTACTACATTAAAATCACCTGTACAGATTAGGACTCCTTCCCCTTCCATCGCTATGATATCAAAGATTGTTTCAAATAAATATTTCTCACTTTCATATACATTCACTAGTGTTACCATTTGACCTTCCATTTTTCCCCTTGACCATTACATACCTCCCCTCTTTATCCCGTATTTCCCTGATCATTTCAAACTTCACTGTGTTCTTAATTAGTATAGCTACTCCTCTTCTAAGGTTCTGTTTAAAAGAACTATAAAACAGATTATCATACCCGCATCTCTTCAGCTTTTCATGTTCTTGTGATATTAGATGTGTTTCTTGTAAGAAGATAACCTGCGCCTCTTCTTTCTTAAGTTTCGTCATCAATTAAGCAATGCAACTTAAGATTTGGCCCTCTTATTACACATGTGATCCGGATGTGGCGTGACACACAGAAAACGTGTACTAACCACCATAAATGGCACAGACATTTTCCCCTATTTAATAACAATTTACTCCTTATTGAACAACAACCTATCAACCTACCCTGGTTGGGAAAAGAAAGGCATACACACATTGGGGGATATCTTCGATGACTATGGTCTCCGCAGTTTTCGAGATATATCCTACAAATTTGACCTCCCCAGTTCCTCTTTTTTCTTCTATTTACAAATAAGAGCAGCTCTGAAGGCTCACGGCGTCCCATGGGATGTTCCACTTGAGCACCACAGGTTTCACAAATTCTTTTATGACAAGGAGACGTCGAGAGGCTTTGTCTCTGACTTTTATCGCCACTTACTTACGTCCTCATATAAGGTCCTTCCCCTAAACTCGGTTTGGAGTTTGGCTATCATCACGCAACCCAGATCACCAACAGATTCATCTTAACTTTGTTCATAGGACTTACCTGACCCCTAGACTATTATACCTAATGGGTCTCAGACCTGACTCTCGATGCTCCTTGTGTTCAAACGATGCTATTGGTACATATATGCATATGTATTGGGAATGCCCTCCTGTTGAGACTTTTTGGGAAAATGTCACCACTCAATTATCAGAGATTTTATCTCTGACCATACCGACACTGCCTTCTGTACTCTTGTTGAATGATGTTTCTCAGTTATCAACCTCTGTACATGTAAAGAGACTCATTTTGGCGGGTCTTACAGCAAGTTGATAGCGTCACACTGGATTCAACCGGATAAAATGTGCCCGAATGTATCTCGATGTGATTTATCTAGAGATATCTACTTCACGAATTTGAGGTGTTAATGAAGCCAGCATAGCAGTCTGGGTAGCTGTGGTGGATAAGATAAAGGTACGCATAAATTTTTTTTTTGTTTTCTGATGTTGAATGAAGTAGTGGATGTATAGCCCACGTGGGGATCCTGTAAGGGGGGGAGAGAGCGAGCGAGAGCACATGGTATTGTATTTATTATTTTTATGTCTTTTAGTCTATTTTCATTCTGATTTAATTACTGGACTGTCATTATTGTTATTATTATTTCTGTTATTGTCCTGTGATTTATTGTTGATTATTACTGTTACTGTATTGTTTGTCTTGTTTCATGTAAAAAAAGGGAAAATAAAAAACATTTGTAAGGTCATCACCTTACTCCTTTTAATCAGATTATTCATACCATTCACATTCAGCGACATCATTTTGATACCCTTAACTTGTGTCATATTTCTTTTCCAAATGTTCTCCCGTTCTACCCATGTCACATAAAATAATATTTGTGGTTGTAGCCACTGCTATCCCTGTCTGATTTACATACATATAACCATAATCAACATTAACTTCAACATTAACACTTGGAACTTCCATGGTAGTTGAGGGATTCAGTTTCAGTCGTCTCCCTCTTTCCCCCACTGGCGGGTGGGGAGTAGTGGCTCTCCTAGTGAGAGGGCTCCCCCTAGTGGCTAAGAAATGCACACTATACATGTCCAGCTCGTTCTGTGTGCGACCTCCAAGCTCCCGGTCATAAACTCTGCATTAGTCACTTTCATGTTCCCGTCTATTTGTATTATGTGTCACGTGTAATCCTGTGGTTCTTTCATATCCGCCTCAATATATCTCTTGAATCTTCATGTCCTTTTTTTATTAATTTTGGTATAATTATCTCATATGTACTTTACCATCTTCTCATTGTATAAGTCCTTTTCATGTTTACCTTTACTTGTATTGTGTGTGTCCCATGTATATCAGTTTAATGTGTATTGTACTTGTACTTACCATCCCTGGATCACTGTGTCCCCTCTCGTATCCTCTCTGTTCCCCTTCTCTGTGTCTTTTCGTCTTTCTTCTCAGTTGATCCGCTTTGAATCGGTTCAGATCTCCTTCACCGCCCCGTCCCTTTGAATCGGTTCAGATCTCCTTCACCGTCCCGTCCTCCTCTCCTCGTCCCCCGATCCTGGTCCATCTTCTCGCCTCCTCCAACCTCTGCATCAGCGTCGGTCTCTCCTCTTCTCCTCCTGGCACCTTCCATCCTCTCCGGTCCATGTCCCGTGTCGCTTCCCTCACATCGCTGCACACCCTTATGCCTTCTTTCCAATGAACCTTCAGCGTGGTCATTGGTGATTGAGATCTGATTCCTTTCTCTTTCAGAGTCTTTTTTATCTGAACATAGCTCCGACGCTTTACAGCCACCTCTGTTGAATAGTCATGGTCGAAGGTTCTCCGAATGCTCTGCGTGTTAGCTTGGTTAGCTATTGCGCTAGCTTGTTGGTTGGCTGTTGCGCTAGCTTGTATTCTAGTCTGTATGCTAGTCTGTATGCTAGCTTGTAGCTCAGCTACCCAGATGGGCATCTCTGGTCTGTCGCCCTGCGTCATGCTACCTTGAATTACCTCCTGCACCACCTCCTCGTGTCGATAACTTTCTCTGAGCTCGTCCTGACCCTTCTTTAATTCTTCCCTGAGTCTGTCGATGTTGCTCCAAATGCTCTGCGTGTTAGCTTGGTTAGCTATTGCGCTAGCTTGTTGGTTAGCTATTGCGCTAGCTTGTATGATGCTCTGCGTGTTAGCTTGGTTAGCTATTGTGCTAGCTTGTTGGTTAGCTGTTGCGCTAGCTTGGATGCTAGTCTGTATGCTAGCTTGTAGCTCCGCTACCCAGGTGGGTATCTCTGGTCTGTCGCCCTGCGTCATGCTAGCTTGAATTACCTCCTGCGCCACCTCCTCGTGTCGATAACTTTCTCTGAGCTCGTCCTGACCCTTCTTTAATTCTTCCCTGAGTCTGTCGATGTCGCTCCGAATGCTCTGCGTGTTAGCTTGGTTAGCTATTGTGCTAGCTTGTTGGTTAGCTATTGCGCTAGCTTGTATGCTAGTCTGTATGCTAGCTTGTAGCTCCGCTACCCAGGTGGGTATCTCTGGTCTGTCGCCCTGCGTCATGCTAGCTTGAATTACCTCCTGCGCCAACTCCTCGTGTCGATAACTTTCCTCATGTGTTTGTACTTCTTCTGGGGTCCCTTTTCTCTAGCTTTTTCTCGTGTTTATCCTTCCCTTTCTCTTATATCCTTGAATTGTCACTTTTTATTTAGTTTTAGATAGTTTTACTTAATTTTTTCGAATTTGTTCTTACTTGCTTGCCTGGGTAAATAAAGGTTAAATAAATGTAATTTTCTTTTTTATGTGAATCACTACCCACTTTCAAAACCACTCTCAAAGAGCACCTATGGGAGACTGCAATTCTAAACTGGTCCCCTCCAATGTACAGTAAATGTCCTAACCCAATAATACATGAGACCCTCTTCTTGGGACCAAGTAAGGTGTTGACAGAGTCAGCTATGGGGCGACAATAATATGTTCATGAGACATGGTTTCTTCACTTAGCCATTAAACGGCGTGGTTTATTATCACGTTGCACCCAACAGTACATGAGAGTCCTTCTCTTGTGAGAGTGATGGAGGAAGAGACAGAGGGGGAGTTAACATCTCCTTTTATACCTCTTACCTGGCGGTAGCTCCGCCTATAGCGCCCTCTTTTTTTTTATATTTTATTTTTGTATTCTTTTTTAAACAAACACATAAACATAAACATAACAACATAAAATTAGATATACAAGCATTAATTAACAGTGCACATCCAATGCAATCACCATTTAAATAAATGTATTATACAAGATATACACCTAATACTTGCTATCTAATACCCTATACACATATGCTCTCGCTCGCTCGCTCCCCCCCCCCCCCCCCCCCCGGGCCCCCCCTTGGATAATCCATCCAGGCACTACAATTCATAATGCTAGCTTTTATTCTCTCCACCACTTCTAACCACTTTGTAATTTTGGATTCACTGAGACCCAATATTCTTGCTGTAGATATTTCTAGATAAATCACATCGAGATATGTAAGAATCCAGACCTATCTGCAATTTTTTTCCGGTTGAAACCATTGTGATGCTATCAGCTTTTTAGCCGCTGTGATACCAGCTAAAACCAATCTCTTTAGCTGTATAGGGACTGCAAACTCAAAAACATCATTCAACAGTAATACAGAGGGGTGTACAGGTATATTCAGAGTTAAGAGATTTGATAATTGCTGGGTCACTTCTTTCCAGAATATCTTAACTGGTGGGCAGTCCCAATACATGTGCATAAATGTACCCTCATCCCCATTTGTACATAAGGTGCTTCTGGAGTCTTGTTTAAGACCCATTCTGTTCAGTCTTATAGGAGTCAGGTATGTCCTATTATGCCACATCAATGTGGAACGCACTACCCAAAGCTGTAATGGAATGTGAATCACTACCCACTTTCAAAAACACTCTCAAAAAACACCTACGGGAGACTGCAATTCGAAACTGGCCCCTGTAAATGTCCTAACACAACCCCCTCCAATGTACAGTAAAAATTACCAAGTATGGTCTTGTCAATATTCCAATGTACAGTGTTGCTTGTACAGTTGTACAGTGTCCCCCACCCACCCCTCCTACCCAACCTCCCCCCCACTCCTACCCAACCTCCCCCCCACCCAACCACCTCCAATGTACAGTACCCCCCCCCCCCACCCCCCCCCCACCTACCCAACCTCCTCCAATGTACAGTTTCTACGTCAAATGTATATACTTCTTTTCTGGACTCTTTTCGTATCACAAACAGTACTGTATTTGCAAATCTGGTATGTCATAAATGTATAGATGTAGCAGTACTGTCTATCTGTATGTCATATATGTTACGATGAATTGAAAATGGGGGACCCTGATGTAAACAAGACAAAAGTCTTTCTCTGGTCTGCATCCCCTTAACAATTGTATGTATTGAGCTGTACTGTACTGTACCCATTCTGCAATCTGTTAATAAAGTTTTCAATCAATCAATCAATCAATCAATCAATCAATCAATCAATCAATCCTATGTGTAACTGAGGGGTACAATTCCCTGACTGTATTACTAGATATGATACTTACTACCACTACCTTTGTACTTTATATTCGGCCACCCAGTACTCGGCATAAATATATTATGATAAACACTCTCACGTAGATGAAACGGATCCAACACAAATGTACGAAGTCGAAGTATGCGTTTATTACTACACAGCAATGGTGTGTAGAGCAAGCACTTAATCACTTAATTACATTTATGAATTGAAATAGTATGCACTTTTATGGCAAAGAGTATTCGTTGGTATATCAATAGAGAATGTCCAATCTCTGGTGGCGCAGGCGGTAAATATACGACCTGGAATAGTTAAGGAATAACAGCAATGATACTTTAATGATTATAAGACTGGATACACTAGGGGGGTTAATCCGGTCGCTTGTAAGACAACAGGAGTAGGAGGGGGGGGGGGTAGAGTCTGGCTGCCTCGTCCGGCCAAGGGTATCCTGGGTGAACCCACAGTTGTGCAGCTCGGTGCGCCAGCGATCCTTGGACCACAGATGAAAGCAGGTGGACTCTCTGTGAGCCGGCTCTCTCCGGTCCACAGGGGAGAGACGTGAAGCGACCTCGTCTTGCAGAGCGTCTCCTCACCTTGCGTCCTCTCCAGGGGGGGGGGTTCCAACACAATCAGTGTCGGGGGTCTTTATCCATGGAATAATCACTGTATACAAAGCATAATCCGTGCCTGGGAAGGCGGGCTGTCGTCGGTAGAATAATCCGGTATACAGGTCCACTCGCTCGTCGGCTCTGGGGCTCCTCGGATGCAGCCTCACATGGGGTCAGCCACCCTGGATAAGCAGCCAGTTCTCTGCCCGAAACGATGGGGTACTGACTACGGTAGTATTCTCACCGCACGAAGCACTATATATGGATAGACTATTATTAGCTTAATAGACTACGTCCAACTCGACGATATAGTGCCAAATATGACTATTCAAATATTAATATACACGATGTCTCAATACCGATGGTAGGCCGAACTTGGCCTTACTCCCACACGTGGCGTCGCGGGGAGGCTTTACGTCTGTCACTCTATTGGAGGGTAAGAAACTGGACTGAAAAGGAAGTCCTACTTTAGTAGCGCAGTATATATACGCACTATGAACAAATAGTACCGTTAGTGGTGCGGTAGCCAGATTCCTACGCGGAACTAGGACTTGTTCGTACATGTTGAGCGGTACGTTTGAACTGGGTCTGGGGGGTATGGCAGCCTGGCACCAAGGTCTCGACCAATAGTAGAATGGAGACTATTATGGGATGTTCAGTAGGCTACAATGGATATTCAATGCATATTGTACAAGGAATATACAAGGGATATCAAGGAATATTAGAGAATATACAAATACAATTAAATATATATATATAAATAAATATATATATTCGGTTTAATCTGGCCCTTCACAACACTATGAATATAGTTAAGATTGATTTGTTGATGGTCCGGGTTACGTGACGCAAGTCGAACATTTGCCCATGCTTCTTGCCAATCAAAATGTATTTCCAGGTCTGGTATATCCCTCCTCCAGACTGAGTCTAGGTGGAGGATTTCATATGTGGACGTTAGTAATTGATGATAAAATCTGATACAAAACCTCTCGATGTCTCTCTTTCATAGAAGAATTTGTGGTATCTGTGGTGTACAATTGGTATCCTTAATGGGACACCATGGGCCTTCTAACAATAACTGTGCGTAAAAATAATATGTGGAACTGGTGAGATTACATTTTTTGTGTATTTCCTCATAACTACAAAAACCCTGTTTGTTCAAAACATATCCTAATGTGTGTATGCCCTGCTTTTCCCATCTAGGGAATCTTATAGGTCGTTTTCCAATCAGGAGTGCATTGTTATTGAATAAGGGAGTATGATTATGCCATTTATGTGGGTTAGAATATTTTTTTTGTGTTTCACGCCATATCCGGATCGCATGAGTAATAATGGGGCCAAATTTCAGTTCGCATTGCTTAATTGATAATTTGGTGTATACTATGTCCTGCAGTCTATGTGGTGCTACTATATTTACTTCAAAATTTCTCCAGGATACTGATGCTTGGGGATCAAACCAGGTTGTCAGTGGTCTTAAAGTGTACGCCTTAAAATTGTGGAAAAAATCTGGAAATGCCATACCTCCGTCGGCTTTGTTTCTCTGTGCGGTGGATCTTTTTATACGTGGTGGTTTGTTATTCCAAATAAATCTGTATGCAGAAGAGTGTAATTTTTTCCAGTAACCATCTGGAGGGGGTAACGGTAGCATTGAGCTGATGAAGTTGATTCTAGGTAGGACATCCATCTTAACTATTGATACCCGTGCCTGTACTGAGTTTTTAAGTTTTGACCACCTGTCAAAGTCGTATTTGATTTTATTTTGGATTTTTATGTAATTGTGCTTCACCGTTTGACTTATGGTAGGGAATACTTCAACTCCCAAACATCTAAAGTGTTTAACCATTGGTATTTCTTCTGGAAGGAGTATATATTTTTTTGCAGGGGCGTTAAGTGGAAGAAAAGCCGACTTTGGCCAATTTATCTTAAATCCAGATAGATCGCCAAAGTCATCAATCAACTTGAGAAGATGAGGCATTGCGGTGTTGGGGTTTTGCATGAACAGTATTACGTCGTCCGCATATAAACTAATTTTATGTTGTGTGCCCTTGATTATGATTGGTTCTATGGATTGGGATTGTCTTATATATTGTGCTAAAGGCTCTAATGATAAATCGAATAGTCCGGGACTAAGAGGGCAACCCTGTCTAGAAGAGCGTGATACCGGAAATATTTCAGAGGTGATTATACCTGTTGTAATCATGGCCGATGGGTCTTTGTATAATACTTTAATCATATCAATGAATCCTTTTCCTAATCCCATCCTTTCTAATACTGCCCATAGATACGACCATTCCAACCTATCAAATGCTTTCATCGCATCCAGGGACAGCATCGCCTTAGGTGTGGTGTCGTCCTTGCTGGCATCTAGTACGTGTAGTAATCGTCTTATGTTATCCGTGATCAAGCGGCCTCTTATGAAGCCAATCTGATCCGGATGAACTCATATGTTCGTCATATGTTTTTGAAGTCTGATGGCTAATACCTTAGAGTACAGTTTGATATTGGTTCCGAGGAGGCTTAAGGGTCTATAACTACCGCACTCGGTGGGGTCTTTGTCTTTTTTAAGGAGGACTGTTATGAGTGCAATATTGTCGTTCTTATGGAAGTTCCCCTCCTTGACTGAGTATAAAATCATATTAAGTAATAGGGGTCCAATTATGTCCCAACATGAAAGGTACATTTCTGGTGGGATACCGTCTCTTCCTGGAGCCCTACCACTTTGCATTTCGGATATGGCCTTCCTGACTTCATCTAGTGTGATGGGTGTTTCTAACTGTTTAGCGTCATCCTCTGATAGTTTGGGGAGGTTAATTTGATTAAGATATGTGTCCATTTTGTTTGAATCGAAGGTCGTTTCTGATTTATACAAGTTGGAGTAGAACTCTTTGAATGTCGCGTTTATTTTTTTAGGGTCTGTAACAAGTCCTTGTTGTGCTTTAACACTTTGAGCGCCATGCCTGGTTTTCCGTTTTACCGGCTGAATGCCACCATCGGCGCCAATGTTAACGTTAATATCGCCTAATCTATGTTTTAAATTATGGCTATGTGTCTAATCTGCCCATCGCATTATCAAAGACTATTCTCCAGTCAGTGCTGTCAAGGCAGATTGTTTTTTTATCGCGTCGTTTCCGTTTCAGAGCAGTTAGAAAAGCCCCCGTTTTGATATAAAAAACAGCTCATTCTGGAGCATTCTATGAAAATCGTCTTTTAGTGGAATATTCCACAACGTTGATATTCGTCTGCCTTTTTATGAATCGTTGTCAAATAAACGCTAGATGATCAATATTATACGTGCACGCAAGCACATTACGGCCGCGCACGGATAATCGCTCCGTTGATTTCCTCACGGAATTTTACAGTGAAACCGAAAGAAGACATTTCACAAAACAGCTTATAACTTCATCAAACTTACTCTGATTATCCTAACACTGATAACATAGAGTCCTTACCTGACATCAGATGGTATCCAACTGGTATATTCCAATTCCTGATCACCATTCGAAAAAATCGATACGTGTATGGATCCAACGCGATACTGTAGATCTCCATGATCAGCGGGGATCTGAGGTTCCAGAATGAACTGTGGTAACCCCGGCTGGATCAGTGAACTGGAAAATGTGGAGTACCGGATTTTTTTCCCCATTCATTTTCATTGAGTCCATTCCAAAATCACTTATTAGGCGAGTCAATCTATGAAAAAAAAGCACTTAACCCAAAAAAAATTGATACAAAAGGTTTTTCGATGGATTCCGATAGTATTGGGCGTGCTAAATAACATACTAAAAGTCGACCAAAATCGACCCCCCCCGAAAGCCGCCATTTCCAAGATGGCGTCCCAGATGGCGGTGGAGATATTAAAATGGCGATGGAGATATGGAGATATTAAAATTTCTCAACTGATTCTGGTACCTCTGGGCATGTTCACTAACATACTAAAAATCTAGGAAAATACACCTTCCAGAAAGGCTTAATTTTCAAGATGGCGTCCAAAATGGCGGCAGACCAAGCTTAAAATGTCTATATATCTCAATAGAAAAAAATATATAACTATGATTTTTCACTTGATTCTGGTACCTCTAGACATGCTTGTGAACATACTAAAATTCTAGGAAAATACACCTTCCGGAAAGGCATCATTTTCAAGATGGCGTCCAAACTGGCGCCCAGGAGCTTAAAATGACTATACAAATACAAATAGCTTACTAAAAAAGGTGTTTGCACTCTCCAGCTCTCAAGCTAGCATAGTTGAAGCCTTCTTTTTGACCATTATAGTTGTTATAGTTAGAGGTGTTTGCACTCTCCAGCTCCCAAACTACCATTGTTGAAGCCTTCTTTTTCTGAATCAGTTTCTTTCTTTCTTTTCTGACCTAGTCCTGTGTTTGGGCATGCCTGGGCGTGTCTGACCTGGCAGTGTTATTTAAGCCCCAGTTTCATTCTAGCCTTTGACAGAGGTGTTTGCACTCTCAGCTCTCAAGCTAGCATAGTTGAAGCCTTCTTTTTGACCATTATAGTTGTTATAGTTAGAGGTGTTTGCCCTCTCCAGCTCCCAAACTACCATAGTTGAAGCCTTCTTTTTCTGAATCAGTTTCTTTCTTTCTTTTCTGACCTAGTCCTGTGTTTGGGCATGCCTGGGCGTGTCTGGCCTGGCAGTGTTATTTAAGCCCAAGTTTCATCCTAGTCTTTGCCAGAGGTGTTTGCACTCTCCAGCTCTCAAGCTAGCATAGTTGAATCCTTCTTTTTGACCATTATCTGATTTCTAAAGTGATGAGTGAATTCAGTGCCCAGATCTGTCCCATTTGTAAATTGGAAGATGGAAGTGATTTTGTTGAGATTTGTCAGAAAGGTGCTGATGGGATCAATAAAGCTAGTGTTAAAAGAGGTGACACTGTTCATGTGACTGCTGGCATGAAAGTACATTCAGAATGCCGCAAAATGTACATACATAGCCGAGATATTGATTTACATTTACAGAGGAAACAGAGCGGTGAATCAAGTACCACTAATAAAAGGACTAGTACTAGGCAGTCTGAAGCTCTATTCAATAGCCAAACTGATTGCCTTTTCTGCGGCACAAATGTTCATGAAGGACGTGCCGACTACAGTTACGTGAAAACAGACAACTTTGCAAAGTCTATATTGCAAAGCTGTGATAAACGAAATGATGAGTGGTCATTCAAAGTCAAAGGTAGAATTGAATACTATAATAGTGATCTACATGCTGCAGACTGTGTGTATCATAATGCTTGTAGCACACATTTCCGGTGTGACCGTGATGTTCCCATGGAATTTCAGCCTGATTGTAATCCAAAGCGGAGAAAGTCTGGAAGGCCAAAGAATGAGGACCAAGAACAAGCCTTCTCAAAAATGTGTGCTTACTTTGAAACGAATGATGATGGACAGCTGACCGTTTCTGCACTTCGGTGTAAAATGCAAGAGTATTTGTCTAAGGCCGATTCCATCCCATATAGTAATCAATACCTAAAAACATTGCTGATGCAACGATATGCAAATAGCATATTTATTGCAGAAGGAGATGGCTTGGATTGTATTGTTACAATAAGAGAGAAAACATCAGACATACTCAGATCCTACTATAACAACACAAAACAAAACAGTGATGAAGAGTCTGAGAAGAGACACTTACTTGAAACAGCTGCAAAACTCATAAAAAGTGACATAATGACTAATGTTCCACCTGTTAATGAGTACCCGACTACAGAGACACTAAAACTACAGAATGCCCTTGATTATATTCCACAATCACTCCACATTGTGTTAAAAGCTTTGTTTGTCGGTAAAGAGACAGAGCAGAAAATTGCTAGTATTGGCCACGCAATCATACAGGCAGTCCGACCACAAGCTGTCCTTGCCCCTTTGCAAATTGGCCTAGCAGTGCAAATGCACCACTTAAACCGGTCTCGGTTCATTGTAGATATGCTGAATAAGATGGGATTCTGCTCTTCCTATTCTGAACTGCAGAGGTTTGAAATGAATGCTGCAAATTGTACTGCACCAAACATGCTTGGTAAGGATATTGATGTGTTGAACACGACCGTCTTATTTGCTGCAGACAATGTAGATCATAATATTCTAACAATTGATGGGAAAGGGACATTTCATGGGATGGGCATGATAGCTGCCTTGACACCAGGACAGAAGACAGACCAAAGGATTCCGAGGTTCAGAATTAATGAACTGAATCTTGTGCAGAGGTCAAAAGTTGTGATAATAGATTATCATTTTGCCAAACACTTTTGCAGAGACACCACATTTAAAGAACTTCCAAGACTCGCAGAATGTAACAAGATGGTTGATCTGCTTTGGGAGTTATCGTTCAATTTCAAACAGCCTGCACCTGGTTGGCAGGGGATGATGCACATTATTCATAAGGGAGATGAACATCCAGGGCAGTCTTCAGTGAGATACTTACCAATGATAGACATGTACTCCGGAGACAAAACATGCATTCTGTCAACACTGGAGTTCATTTGTGGTCTGGCATCCAAACACCACCTTGCCCCAGTAGTTACATTTGACCAACCCCTATATTGGAAAGCAGCAGAGATAATCCTAGATTCACCACAGTGCAGTCACCTCAAGTCCTTTGTCCTGCTCCTAGGAGGATTTCACACATTTATGAATTTGCTAGGAGCAATTGGTACACTGATGGACGGTACAGGACTTAAGGACATTCTAGGGGTAGTCTATGGGGAGAACTCAGTAGCCCATATGATGACAGGCAAATCAGTTCAGAGAGCATTCCGTGGCCATCTTCTGGTTGACAAATGTCTTAACCGCATGATAATATCAGAAATGGTAGATGATAGTCATGAATTTGCAGCAATGGTTGAACAGTCTGAAGCAATGTATACCTCAATAGTTAAGGGTGAAATGCCATTGGAAACAGTGTTCACATCAGAGACCCTCATTACAATAAATGAAGAGCTGGGAAAAAGGAAGATGGAACTGTGTGCTAGATCCAAAACTAGTCAGTTGTGGCTAAATTACCAACACATGTTAGAAGTTGCTAGGTCACTGATAACAGCAGATCGCACAGGTTCCTGGCTTTTGCCCCTACGCGCTGTTTCTGAATGCATGCCGATATTCGCTGCGGCTGGGCATTACAATTACTTGAAATCGGCACACTTTTATGTCCAAGAGATGAGTCAGCTTCACATCAACCACCCAGATGTCTTCAGACAATTTGAAAAGGGTTTTCATGTTATCCGTCGCAGCAGCCAATCATGGGCAGGCCTCAGCTCAGATCTTGTAATCGAAACAACATTGATGAGGTCATTGAAGACTACAGGAGGGATGACACATGGAAGTGGAATGACCGACAATCAGAGATCCCTTTGGACAATGTCAAAGGGCATAACATCAGAGTATAACACCGCAATGCAGGAGTTCTCAAACCAGACATACACAACATCAGAACAGCACAAGGATTCAACAGAGGCAAGGATGAAAAGGGATGCTGCTGACCTGGAGAAGATCACTTCAAAACTTGCTATATGTTCACCTTTCTCTCCAGACTCTTCTTTAAGGAATGTTGTTACAGGTGTTGTCGCTGAGGATGGAGTGAACGTGCATGATTATGACTCTGTTGGACGCAACATCATGCACAAAATGATCGGACAGCCGGCATTCACATTTTCATTTAGTAGAAAGGATAAAGCCATAACCCTTGGACAAAAATCGTCTATCAAGGTTGCTCCTGATCGAATCATTGATTCTGCACTTCTTTTTCAACGTTTCCTTATCGTCTCCCAAACTGGAGAGCTGTCATTGGAGGAGGTTATGCGTTACGAACTCAGTCCTTTCCCTCCTGCCCTCTTTGAAGCCGGAAACGTCTTCCGCAAAGCTGATAAACCACAACTAGCGCACGCGATCTGTGATCATGCAAGTGATGCGATCCTAGATTCTGTACCAGAAACGGAGCATTATGTTCTTGATGGTGGTTCATTCCTTCACCGAATACAATGGAAGCACGGACAAAGCTATGGTAAAATTGCACAGTCATATGCAGACTTCACCCTCCAACATTATGGCTCAGCTACAACCAGGGGCGTAGCTGGGGGGGGGGGGGTAGCTTAGGATGATTCCAAGGGCCCAGCACTGGGGGGGGCCCCAAAAAAAATGTTTTTTTTACTAGACATCACTCAGGTGTATTATTGATGCTCTCATTGATACTATGTTTGTTTCTGAAGTGTGTGTGTGTGTGTGTGTGTGTGTGTGTGTGTGTGTGTGTGTGTGTGTGTGTGTGTGTGTGTGTGTGTGTGTGTGTGTGTGTGAGATATATAGAGAGAGAGGGGGGGGCTTTGGTAGACTATTGCATTGGTCCATTCATTGAAGATGAACGCAATGCGACATCCTTTACTAGGCTCACCCACCAACAGTGCAGGTGCTGAACTGCTGATCCGAATGTATAGGTAAAAACCATATTATGCGTTTTCATCAATAAAAAAATGGCCCAAAAAAATTCCGCTTACGCGCGCTCGCATTCACTGGGGGCCTACAAATACATTCTTTCAGGGGGCCCAGAATCTGGAGCTACACCCCTGGCTACAACCATTGTGTTTGATGGCTATGAGGATGGGCCATCCATTAAAGACAACACACATCAAAGAAGAGGAAACAATATTCATCCCATTGTCAACTTCACTGCTGAGACAGAGTTCTCAGGTAAGAAGGAGGAGTTCCTGTCAAGAGATCTGAATAAACAGAAACTGATCCACATGATAAGTGATGAACTGAAAGAACGGGATTGCACTGTGGTCAATTCACTTGGAGATGCTGATGTAGACATAGTAAGGGCCGCAGTGGGATCATCTTTTGATTGATTGATTGAAAAGTTTATTAACAGATTGCAGAATGGGTACAGTACAGTACAGCTCAATACATACAATTGTTAAGAGGATGCAGACCTGAGAAAGACTTTCGTCTTGTTTCCATCAGGGTCCCCCATTTTCAATTCATCATATGACACACATGACATACAGATAGACAGTACTGCTACATCTATACATTTATGACATACCAGATTTTCAAATACAGTACTGTTTGTGATACTAAAAAAATCCAGAAGAAGAGTATATACATTTGACATAGAAACTGTGCATTGGGGGAGGTTGGGTAGGTGGGGTGGGGCTGTACATTGGAGGTGGGGGGGGGGTTGGGTAGGGGGGGGGGGGACACTGTACATTGGAATACTGACATACATTTGACATGGAAACTGTACATTGGAGGAGGTTGGGTAGGTGGGGTTGGGTGGGGCTGTACATTGGAATAGCCATGCTTGGTCTTTATTGTACAACTGGGTTAGGACATTTGTAGGGGCCAGTTTTGAATTGCAGTCTCCCGTAGGTGTTCTTTGAGAGTGTTTTTGAAGGTGGGTAGTGATTTACATTCCTTTACAGCTTTGGGTAGGGCGTTCCACATTGTTGTGGCATAATTGCGAAACGTGTTTAGTCCCTTGTTTGAGCCGAATCTGGGTTTTACATGATTTGTGGAGCTCCCTCTGGTGTTGTGATCGTGGTATTCACTGACCTTTGGGAAGTATTTTGACATGTACATGGGTACCTTGGTTGTGTAGTGTATCTTGTAGACCAGGCCCATTGCAAGTTGCTGTACAATGTCGTCTACTCTAAGCCATCCTAGGTTGGCAAAGTGTGCAGGGGTGAGGTGGGTTCTAGGAGTCAGGTCAAGCAGTAGTCTGACTAGTTTGTTTTGAGATGTTTGTAATTTGGTTTTTAGTGCCTTTGAGGTGCTTTGGTACCATGAGGTGCAAGCATAGTCGTAGTACCCTTGAATGAGTGCTCCTGCCAGAGTCTTCAGGGTATTCTTGTTTACCAGGGAGGAGATCCGGTACAAGAATCGAGTTCGTTGATTGACTTTTTTTTATTACATTGGATGCCATTTTGTCACAGGAAAGATTAGCCTCTAGGATGGAACCCAGGTAGGTAATTTCATCTTTCCTTGTGACAATATTGTCACCCACTGTAACTGAGAAGCCGTCTGTTTTGCTGAGTTTGTTATTTGAACCGAAGAGAATGGACTCTGTTTTGCCCATGTGTAATGATAGTTTGTTGTCGGCGAGCCATATGCAGATTTTGCCTAGTTCCGAGCTGAGGGTTTTTTCAACCTGTAACTTGTTCTTGTCAGAGACCAGCAGGGCTGAGTCGTCCGCAAACAGGAACAAGTTGCAGTCACAAGCTGACGACATGTCATTTGCATAAATTAGGAACAGTAGTGGTCCTAGTATGCTTCCTTGTGGAACACCACAGTTCACTGTGAGGGGGGGGGATAGGGTACCGTTTACCTCCACCATCTGTTCTCTCCCCTCCAGGTAGGATTGTATCCATCTCTTCTTCACACCACAACGCTGATTGGAGAAGATACTGATCTCCTCGTCTTACTTCTTTACTATGCACAGAAAGATAGCAAGGGCCTTTATTTCAGATCAGACAAGTCGAAAGCTGATGGCAGTTTTAAAGTGTACGCCATAAACCATTTGAAAGAAGTACTCGGACAGGATGTGTGTTCTCAGTTGCTGTTCATCCATGCTGTGACTGGCTGTGACACAACTTCCCGGATCTTCGGAGTTGGCAAAAAGAAAGCATTCCAAAAACTTGTAAAAGGGGATCCTGTCCTTCAGGCTTGTGCCAATGCATTCACTGTACCAAACCAGACAACAGATGTGATCGATGACCTTGGGTGCCAAGCAATGGCTGTCTTTTTTGGTGGAAAGTGCACAGATTCGCTTGCAAAAATGAGATATAACATTTTCAGCAAGAAGGTTGTCTCAGCTTCATCAACGGAAATGCCTGAACGTCTACCACCAACTGAATCTGCTACCAAATTCCACTGTTGTAGAGCATACTACCAGGTCATGGTCTGGATGGGAACAGATGATGGTATAGATCAGGGAGGGGCAACTGGCGGCCCGCGGGCCGCATGCGGCCCTCACTGACGTTCCATGCGGCCCCAGGCCAATATATATAAAAAAAAAAAAATTATAATATTTTTTTATTTTTTTTATTTTTTTTAATTATTTTTTATTTTTTTTGTATTGTATTCGACTAAGAAGAGTTGGCAGTCGACTATGGCTCCTTTCGATCGATTAGTCGACTATTTGACTAATAGGGGTCAGCCCTAGTGTGGACATATGAAACGCTGTTGAAAGTGCCGTGCAGCAATATGGAGGTTTTGATAAACTGTCGGCTGTTGTTACCGATGGAGCACCGGCAATGAAAGGAAAACGCACAGGATTCGCCGGGCTTCTAAGGCAGAGTGGCGTTGAGTGTCCAATGCTGCACTGCATTATACATCAGGTAAGTTCGCTAACATAATTTCCATCTATTGTGGGTCACTATAATGACCAATGTGAGTCGAGTGTAGTCAAATTATATGCGAGAGTCGTTAAATAGTTTCTTTTTTTTTATCTGATATAGGAGGCTCTCTGTGCCAAGAAGCTTGACTACTACAGCCATGTTATGGATTTGGTTACCAAGGTTACCAATCTAATTCGTGGAGGCAACAGGTCACTAAACCATAGAAAGTTTGTCTCCTTTTTGGAAGAGATGGACACTGATTATGGCGACTTGCAGCTACACACAGAAATCCGATGGCTGAGCCGTCAGAAAGTACAGGAGCGACATTGAAACACTGCAAATGCAATTCAATGATCGGTTTGAAGATTTCAACGGCATGCAGTCACGGATAGCGCTGATGCCGGCCCCCTCACCGCTACGGTGTCAGAGCAGCCCCCACCGTTGCAGCTTGAACTGTGCGAGCTACAGTCAGATCCTTTTTTTCAAGCAAAGAGAAATGAGAGGGGAATTTCGTTTTGGAAACTGCTACCTGAGCCCCGCTTCCCACTCCTCAGGGACTTTGCCCTCTCTATGGCCAGTATGTTTGGGAGCACATACATATGTGAGAGCAATTTCTCAAACATGAAGCACATCAAGTCAAAGTAGAGAAACAGGCTGTCGGATGAAACGTTATTTCATCTGATGCAGATTGCATGCACAAACATTGAAGTTGACATTCCTGCTATTGTGCGCCAAATGGAGAGACCACAAGTGTCTCATTAAAGACAGGGGGGAGGAGGAGATGGTGTAGAGGGGGGGAAGGAGATGATGAAGAGGTGTAGAGAGGGGGAAGGATATGATGAAGAGGTGTAGAGAGGGGGGAAGAGATGATGAAGAGGTGTAGAGGGGGGGAAGAGATGATGAAGAGGTGTAGAGAGGGGGGAAGAGATGATGAAGAGATGTAGAGAGGGGGGGAGATGATGGAGAGGTGTAGAGAGGGGACCATTACTATTATTATTATTATTATTATTATTATTATTATTATTATTATTATTATTATTATTATTATTATTATTATTATTATTATTATTATTATTATTATTATTATTATTATTATTATTATTATTATTATAACCATTATTGACCCACTGTGGGGCGAGGGTGAATGTCATGCCAGTTTGATAAAGGGTCAATGGGAGGCATGTAGTATTGCACTTTACTTTACTTGCACTTTACTTGTTTACTTTTGTAGTGTTCAGATAACACTAATAACACAAACACAAAGCAGCATTCCTGCTGCATTTCACTACAACAGTAAATCAAAAGTGCAATAATAAATGATTTTGTTAAATGTATACACTTTTATCCTGCTACTAAACAAAACATTCCTGAGTGCTTCATATCCATAACATGCATTTCAGTGTTATAATGTTTTGTTTAGTAGCAGGATAAAAGTTTATACATTTAACAAAATCATTTATTATTGCACTTTTGATTTACTGTTGTAGTGAAATGCAGCAGGAATGCTGCTTTGTGTTTGTTGAGCAGTGGGCTTTAAGTTCATACATTTATTTTATTAGAAGCCTTAATTATAATTGATAATTTTTGTATATATTTGGGGTTACACAGCAATACGTTTAAATTCAGCTGTTTATAAATTCATAAAGTTGAAATTGCATTACTAAATGCATTTGAAATCGAATAAAAACAAAGTTACAACAAATTATAATTGTTTATATACCTTGTGACTATTAGGGCTATTTGAGTGATGGGGTACTACTGGCGGGACTGCCGATAAACAATGCGGCCCCCCAGATTGATTGTGGACATTTTGTGGCCCTCACCATATACAAAGTTGCCCACCCCTGGTATAGATGCTCTAGACTGGGGCTGGAACCTGCAGGACAATAGATTTGTCCCACTCATGTCAACAATGAATGCTGCTCCAGACAGTCTCTTGAAGGTCATTCATTGTAACTGTACCACTGCCTGCAAGACACTTCGCTGCTCATGCAGAAAATATGGACTACCTTGTACTACTGTCTGTGGACCATGTCAACTTCATGAATGTGACAATCCACATAACAAGTTTCTCCCAGAGGATCCTGAAGATGATGATGAGTAGGCCTAAAGACCACAATAAGTGGGTCATGTATTTTGTGTTCAACACCAAAGCCAGCTTTCTAGGTTGAATATAATAACCAATTTTAATTTTAGCCAAAATAAGCTACAGGCAGCCATTTTGATGATGCAAATGATGCATTCCTAGCAGATATATTTAGCTAGATATTTTGCTCGTTATTAATGTATAGAGGTGCCAGAATCAGTTTATAAATCCTTTAGAAATGTTTTCCCATTTGAGATACAGGCATTCTAAGCTCCCAGTCGTCATTTTGGACACCATTTTGTAAATTAAGCCTCTTCGGAAGGTGTATTTCCCTAAAACTTTAGTATGTTCCTAAGTATGTCTAGGGGTACTTGGGGTACCAGAATCAATGACAAAATCATTTATATAATTTTTATATTGACATATATATAGCCATTTTAAGCTTGGTCAGCCGCAATTTTGGACGCCATCTTGAAAATGAAGCCTTTCTGGAAGGTGTATTTTCCTAGATTTTTAGTATGTTAGTGAGCATGCCCAGAGGTACCAGAATCAGTTGAGAAATCCTTTGCACCATTTTCTTAATTTGAGATATAGCCATTTTAATCGCCCCGGCGCCATCTGGGACGCCATCTTGAAAATGACGGCTTTCGGAGGGGTCGATTTTGGTCGACTTTTAGTATGTTATTTAGCACGCCCAATACTACCAGAATCCATTGAAAAACCTTTTGTATCAATTTTTTTGGGGTTAAACCATATATTGACTCGCCTATATGTCATCTGGGAGACGACAGGGGGCGCTTTTTTCCACAGTGATCGCCGGCGCCCCTCGGCTATACTCGGGTAGGCTCGGGTGATGCAATATTTTTTCAGATCGCTAAAAAAAAAAAAAAAAAAAAATTCCGAGATATCTCGTGAGTGGCTAGCAACCACCTATAAAAAAACCAGAGAAATCTCGTGAGTGGCACGGAAAGTGTTAATGGTAGTTATATCTGCAAATTTTGCGTTGACTCTTAATCGCATAGCTAGTAGGTGACTTGGTTTAGAACCTTGAGAGTAATGCTGTTGTCTTGTGCTACGTATTTGCACTTCAGATAATTTATAAATTTATAATTTAGGACCTGCTCCGAGGTCATCAATTGGCACACATGCGATGCATGCATGCAATTCGTATCTGCGATTAACCCATCCCGTCGTCCTTCCCCCCCAAGGGCAGCCGGGAGCAGACAGGCGTCAACGTGAGCCGCGCCAGGGGACCAATCCAAGTGCTCCTGTCCGTCTTCGTCAAGGACGCCACAGCGTTAGCGATCTTGTTGTTGTGCATGTTTTTCCATTGGGTTTATCTTATCGGGGGGGAAACCCTTGCGAGCACGGGGAGAACATGCAAACTCCACACAGAAAGGCCTGGGAGATACCCCACCTGGGTAACTGGCATCATGGAAACCTGGTCCCCAAGCGGGAATCGAACCCTGGACCTTCTTGCTGTGAGGCGACAGTGTTAACCACTACACCACCATGCCGCTTTTCAGATTGTTGTTTATAAATGGCGTTAATCTCTTTTTTTCCAATCGAACCGAGTCGTTGTATTGTAAAGAAGTAAATAACGTAGAGTAAAGCGTTTCCAGTTCCGCCAGTTTTGAGCAACGATTCTTGCGTATTTTGGAGGAAAAGCACCCGGTGAAATCCTTGATCAATCTCTTTACCGACATCCATAACATTCTGGGGTCCTGCACCGAATTCGCATTCTCCAGTAGGAATACAGAGAGAGCTTCTTTGAGTTGTGAAATGAATTCCTTGTTATTAAGCAGCATCGAGTTACCACACTGTCCATCTTGTGGAAACGGTTAGACAGTTACATGCAATCGTACACATCACATAACTTTAACACTCCCACTTACGGTTGTCTTATATACTGTACAACTTTTCCAAAAACATCTTTCAAGGAAAATAATACAGTTCAGAGCATCAAAAAGAATATGGCAGTCAATACTACATAACAGGCAATATTTACACACCAAACATGACCTCTGCAAATCTTGTCAATTTCAGTTTGGAAACAGGCTTCGTCATAGCGTCTGCAACCATGTCGTCTGTCGGACAATAAATCAGTGTCATTCTTTCTTCCCTGATGACCAGGGCTTGACATTAACTTTTTGGCTCACTAGCCACTGTGGCTAGTGGTTTTCCAAAGTCACTAGCCACTCAGCATTTTCACCAGCCAAAAATCCCCACACACACCGATCATAACCCAACAATGGTAATAATTATTATTATTGTTAAAATGGTCATGTGAAAATGGGCTCCAGACTCACTTTTTTCACCACCGTGATGAATGAGAGACCTCCTCCAATGTACAGTTTCTATGTCAAATGTATTTATTTTTTTAAATATATCGCATATGAGTAATGGAAATCATTCAGTTCTGTTTTACGGACTCTTATCTTTCTAAAAATATGTGTGGTATTGTAGATTTTTTTGTGTAATACTTTTTTTTTCATTAGTATAATGTGCTAGTGAGTACAATGGTCATGTGGTGTGACATGAAGGTTATTCTGTACAAAATTGAAAAGGGGTGTATTTTAATTATGTATGTCTATTTATCAGCATTCCTCATCACTACTATACACATTTCTAGCATGTCCTTGTGCAAATTGCATAATTTTTCATAATCAAAACTCATGGTAAGACGATTGCACTAAATTTGACTATGTATTTCTAATTCATTTTGGCAAACCTTCTTATAAAAACACCAAAGTGCTAGAAATATTTGGTCACACTGTTATTTATCTGTCCCATTGATGATTTTAACATTTCTTACCAAAAAGCCTTCATAATTTCATAATTCTGAAAGTCACACCAAATGATATGCCGTCACGCCATATGATGAATCACACCACACAACAACCTGTAATGCAAAAACATATATTTAATAAATTTAACAAACAACCAAAAACATATGAATTATATCATGGGTTCAAATTAAGAAAAACTGTTATAAAATGTTATAAACAGTGTGTCACAAAATACATCATATAGCACTTGGGTTCTGAACAACTGAAGAAACATGAATTATTCGTCCAACCGTTACAATCAATTGTAATAATCATTGAAATGTCTTTTTAATAAATTGTTTTATTCAAGACATACATTAAATGTAGTCGAACATAACAGTAGAATCATTTTGAAAAACTGTTTTAAAATAGTGTCTCACAAAAGACATTAATAGCACTTGGGTTCTGAACAACTGAAGAACCTGAAGAAACATCGTCCAACTGTATTATTTCCAAGTTGCTGTCTCATTTGAATATTTTCCTATCAATTCTAAAAATCATTGAACATTTATTTCTTTTGTAATTCAAGGCAATTTAGTTTAACAGTGACTGAACAACAAGCCTCAATTATGTATTGCCGGCTCAGTATTGATTGAACAGAAGCCAGTCGTAGTTGTAAAGCATGGCAAACCGACTGCATTGCTGGGGTTGTGTGATTTTACTCAGTATTTATTTTTGGTGGTAGAAAATGCAGTCGGGCCTTGGCCACACAAAAGCATTCTGCCTCCCAAGCTGCTCCAGACAATTCACCTTCAGCTCATCCTCATCTATTTCCATTATCTGCCCCACATATGGCCTTTCGCCATACTTCACTATTACAAATAGCCCCTCGACATACTTTTCATCATCATCATCATCATCATCATCACCATCTTCGTCAATGAGATCTGACTGAACTTGAATGATGACGGGACCTTTGCTTGATGGGTCAGGTGGCACCTCAGCAGGAGAGCTACTTGACTCGGCACAGGGTTGTGTTGTGGTCAAACTCAAGTTGAGTTGGCTGGTAGCAATCTGTTTTCTCAGACCCCATGTAAAATCTTCACCTTTTTCATCCAAGTGTGTGCACGCGCACGCGTGTTTATACAATGAGATTTCTAGATATACTGGGCTTTTCTACCTGTGTACAGCACATGTTGTACAACTACAGTAATATATTTTATACGTTTAATGGTTAAATTTACTTTTCTCGTCTTCTTCTCAGGACATCCTCTCTCCTTACAGGATCTCAATTTAGCCTCTCCCTGTATTCTCTTGTTCTGTCTGTACTTGCCATTCCTCTATGAAATCTGTCTCAAACTGAAAAACAAGTGAAAGGGAAATATTTCAACTACAACATCTTGTAGATAGACATGGATTTAGTTTGAGAAATGGAATAGTAGGGAAGTAGGTATACCTTAGAAAACGTGTTTATAATACAGTGACAAAGTGTTAAAAGGACAAAATATTCATTAAACTTAAGTATTAGTTATAAAATATGTATGAAATAGCATTATATATGTAGGTATTAGTTATAAAATATGTATGAAATAGCATTATATATGTAGTTAAACGCAGTTCATATCATATAGTGTGACACATGAATCATATGGTGTGACAAGAAAACCCTGCCACACCATATGATGAAGTGTCACACGATATGATGTTTCATGAACTTAGCACACCATTGTGCATTTGGGGTTATATGCTAGCATGCTAACAAAATGCTCATTGGCACATGGAAATATAGATTTAAGTTTAGTATTGACTAAAAAGTATCTTATTTTTGGCATTTTTGCGTAAAATGCATCACACCAAAAGACAGTGTGAAAGGTCTAAAAGTGGAAGTGCCAAAATATACCTTATATATTGAGAAAACTAAGAGGGCTAACTCACCTTCTAACCTTGTAATGACTTTTCAGGGATGTTGTCCTACTTCCTGAAAAGATGAAGGACCCCTCCACCCCAAAGGTTTCCAAACAATTGCCCGTTGAAAAATATGAAAATGGTGTCACACCATATGATATCCAATTTTGGGACAAAATCTTTTTGTTTCTGGAGCATTCAAAATATTATGCCTGGACTTTTAGAAGATCACACTAACAAGTAGACATCTGAGTTGTCAATATGTGGTTAAATAAATAACAAATGCATACATTTTCTTGTTTTTATTCAAAATCAAACTGTGTAAAATGTTCGTGGGACAGTCACACCATATGAGCTTTTACTCATTTGGCTGACATTTTTTAATAACTGGAACAATATTCGCAAAAATGCTCTGTGCATTCATATAATACTAAATGTTCTGTGCAATATAACAAAATGTTCTCATATATTTTTTCATTATTTACTTATCTTTGACACTAAGGACTCAAAAAAGGCCATGTCACCCATTTGCAAATCTGGTATGTCATAAATGTATAGATGTAGCAGTACTGTCTATCTGTAGGTCGTGTGTGTCATACTGTATATGTTATGATGAATTGAAAATGGGGGACCCTGATGTAAACAAGACGAAAGTATTTCTCTGGTCTGCATCCCCTTAACAATTGTATGTATTGAGCTGTACTGTACCTATTCTGCAATCTGTTAATGAAGTTTTCATTAAATCAATCAATCAGAGAGAGAGAGAGAGAGAGAGAGAGAGAGAGAGAGAGAGAGAGAGAGAGAGAGAGAGAGAGAGACAGATAGATAGAGAGGGAGAGAGACAGAGAGAGAGAGAGAGAGAGAGAGAGAGAGAGAGAGAGAGAGAGGAGGGGGAGAGAGCGCGTGCGTAGGTTCTAGGTTGAATCAATTGATGAACAATGTCGCCGTTGGAACGTTTCATTATAAGCGTCTTGCAAGTTGCAGCGCTGGTTAAGATATGAAAATACTTGCCAGTACTGTAAGGATGGTCATGGTTGTAGGCAGCTGTGTTCAACGAGCCCGCCAGCTTGATTATGTGTATTGGCGACGACGCAACTCAGTGTGAAAATAACTTTGAAGAGAAGTTTCAGGTTTCACATGGCTTTTTTGTTTATTTAGTCATTCAGCCAATCAGAGGCAGATCAGGGCTGGTCTTTGCATAATGAACGTGATATAGCCAATCAAAGGCAGAGATATTATTTTTTTTAGAATGCACATGGCCAATGGAGAAAAAGACGCTACACACACACACACACACACACACAGACAGACAGACAGACAGACAGACAGACAGACAGACAGACAGACAGACAGACAGACAGACAGACAGACAGACAGACAGACAGACAGACAGACAGACAGACAGACAGACAGACAGACAGACAGACAGACAGACAGACAGACAGACAGACAGACAGACAGACAGACAGACAGACAGACAGACAGACAGACAGACAGACAGACAGACAGACAGACAGACAGACAGACAGACAGACAGACAGACAGACAGACAGACAGACAGACAGACAGACAGACAGACAGACAGACAGACAGACAGACAGACAGACAGACAGACAGACAGACAGACAGACAGACAGACAGACAGACAGACAGACAGACAGACAGACAGACAGACAGACAGACAGACAGACAGACAGACAGACAGACAGACAGACAGACAGACAGACAGACAGACAGACAGACAGACAGACAGACAGACAGACAGACAGACAGACAGACAGACAGACAGACAGACAGACAGACAGACAGACAGACAGACAGACAGACAGACAGACAGACAGACAGACAGACAGACAGACAGACAGACAGACAGACAGACAGACAGACAGACAGACAGACAGACAGACAGACAGACAGACAGACAGACAGACAGACAGACAGACAGACAGACAGACAGACAGACAGACAGACAGACAGACAGACAGACAGACAGACAGACAGACAGACAGACAGACAGACAGACAGACAGACAGACAGACAGACAGACAGACAGACAGACAGACAGACAGACAGACAGACAGACAGACAGACAGACAGACAGACAGACAGACAGACAGACAGACAGACAGACAGACAGACAGACAGACAGACAGACAGACAGACAGACAGACAGACAGACAGACAGACAGACAGACAGACAGACAGACAGACAGACAGACAGACAGACAGACAGACAGACAGACAGACAGACAGACAGACAGACAGACAGACAGACAGACAGACAGACAGACAGACAGACAGACAGACAGACAGACAGACAGACAGACAGACAGACAGACAGACAGACAGACAGACAGACAGACAGACAGACAGACAGACAGACAGACAGACAGACAGACAGACAGACAGACAGACAGACAGACAGACAGACAGACAGACAGACAGACAGACAGACAGACAGACAGACAGACAGACAGACAGACAGACAGACAGACAGACAGACAGACAGACAGACAGACAGACAGACAGACAGACAGACAGACAGACAGACAGACAGACAGACAGACAGACAGACAGACAGACAGACAGACAGACAGACAGACAGACAGACAGACAGACAGACAGACAGACAGACAGACAGACAGACAGACAGACAGACAGACAGACAGACAGACAGACAGACAGACAGACAGACAGACAGACAGACAGACAGACAGACAGACAGACAGACAGACAGACAGACAGACAGACAGACAGACAGACAGACAGACAGACAGACAGACAGACAGACAGACAGACAGACAGACAGACAGACAGACAGACAGACAGACAGACAGACAGACAGACAGACAGACAGACAGACAGACAGACAGACAGACAGACAGACAGACAGACAGACAGACAGACAGACAGACAGACAGACAGACAGACAGACAGACAGACAGACAGACAGACAGACAGACAGACAGACAGACAGACAGACAGACAGACAGACAGACAGACAGACAGACAGACAGACAGACAGACAGACAGACAGACAGACAGACAGACAGACAGACAGACAGACAGACAGACAGACAGACAGACAGACAGACAGACAGACAGACAGACAGACAGACAGACAGACAGACAGACAGACAGACAGACAGACAGACAGACAGACAGACAGACAGACAGACAGACAGACAGACAGACAGACAGACAGACAGACAGACAGACAGACAGACAGACAGACAGACAGACAGACAGACAGACAGACAGACAGACAGACAGACAGACAGACAGACAGACAGACAGACAGACAGACAGACAGACAGACAGACAGACAGACAGACAGACAGACAGACAGACAGACAGACAGACAGACAGACAGACAGACAGACAGACAGACAGACAGACAGACAGACAGACAGACAGACAGACAGACAGACAGACAGACAGACAGACAGACAGACAGACAGACAGACAGACAGACAGACAGACAGACAGACAGACAGACAGACAGACAGACAGACAGACAGACAGACAGACAGACAGACAGACAGACAGACAGACAGACAGACAGACAGACAGACAGACAGACAGACAGACAGACAGACAGACAGACAGACAGACAGACAGACAGACAGACAGACAGACAGACAGACAGACAGACAGACAGACAGACAGACAGACAGACAGACAGACAGACAGACAGACAGACAGACAGACAGACAGACAGACAGACAGACAGACAGACAGACAGACAGACAGACAGACAGACAGACAGACAGACAGACAGACAGACAGACAGACAGACAGACAGACAGACAGACAGACAGACAGACAGACAGACAGACAGACAGACAGACAGACAGACAGACAGACAGACAGACAGACAGACAGACAGACAGACAGACAGACAGACAGACAGACAGACAGACAGACAGACAGACAGACAGACAGACAGACAGACAGACAGACAGACAGACAGACAGACAGACAGACAGACAGACAGACAGACAGACAGACAGACAGACAGACAGACAGACAGACAGACAGACAGACAGACAGACAGACAGACAGACAGACAGACAGACAGACAGACAGACAGACAGACAGACAGACAGACAGACAGACAGACAGACAGACAGACAGACAGACAGACAGACAGACAGACAGACAGACAGACAGACAGACAGACAGACAGACAGACAGACAGACAGACAGACAGACAGACAGACAGACAGACAGACAGACAGACAGACAGACAGACAGACAGACAGACAGACAGACAGACAGACAGACAGACAGACAGACAGACAGACAGACAGACAGACAGACAGACAGACAGACAGACAGACAGACAGACAGACAGACAGACAGACAGACAGACAGACAGACAGACAGACAGACAGACAGACAGACAGACAGACAGACAGACAGACAGACAGACAGACAGACAGACAGACAGACAGACAGACAGACAGACAGACAGACAGACAGACAGACAGACAGACAGACCACTAGCCACTGTGGCGGGTAGAATGACAGAGGTACACGCCACAGGGGAATTCTACCCGCATCTGGCGGGTGGGCAGGTGCCAATGTCAAGCCCTGCTGATAACAGATCTGATGAAATGATATTTTATATCCACATGTTTACACCTCTGTCGGCACACAGGGTTTCTCGCAATCGCAATGGTTCCCTGGTTGTCTTCATAAACAACAGTTTTCTTATATACATAGGTATCCATTCCTTCGAGCAGTTGTTCTAGATCAGTGGTTCCCAACCTTTTTCCCCCCAGGGACCCCCAAACATCTCTGATGAAATTCGCGGACCCCCTCCTAATAAGATACCATAATTTTATATATTTTTTTTCATTTTAATAACAAACTGCTTATACACAGGCATATGCATCACAATTAGACCCACTATGCTTCTTTGACTTGTGCCTTCAATCAACAAATCTCATCTTGCACCATATGCATTTCAAAATGTTTGGCCAATATTCAAATGCTGTATTCATCCTCTCAAATCAGGCCCTAATGGTGAACGGTTTGCATTTATGGAACAAATCAATGCAACAAATTAAACTAAATATGAGACAGGAAATTCCAATCAGTAGCAGAGAGAATCTGTCCTAGCTGGGTTTAATACCTTTTTTTTGTCATTTTAATAAAAAACTGCTTATACACAGGCATATGCATCACAATTAGACCCACTATGCTTCTTTAACTTGTGCCTTCAATCAACAAATCTCATCTTGCACCATATGCATTTCAAAATGTTTGGCCAATATTCAAATCCTGTATTCATCCTCTCAAATCAGTCCCTAATGGTGAACGGTTTGCATTTATGGAACAAATCAATGCAACAAATTAAACTAAATATGAGACAGGAAATTCCAATCAGTAGCAGAGAGAATCTGTCCTAGCTGGGTTTAATACTTTTTTTTGTCATTTTAATAACAAACTGCTTATACACAGGCATATGCATCATAATTAGACCCACTATGCTTCTTTGACTTGTGCCTTCAATCAACAAATCTAATCTTGCACCATATGTATTTAAAAATTTTGGCCAATATTCAAATCCTGTATTCATCCTCTCAAATCAGGCCCTAATGGTGAACGGTTTGCATTTATGTTGAATGAAGTAAGAATCCACTGCAGTAAAAATATCCTCACCTCAAGTGGTGGTAGTAAGGTTGACTGACATGAGAATGTCCTGCTTCAGATCCTCATTTTCGATATATTGCACATAAACGATGAGCACAGCCTCGTCTGCGACAGTTGTAGTTTCATCAAGTTGTATGGCAAATGGACCCTTTCTAAGCTTTTCTGACAGCTGCTGCTCGCAATCACTTGACATCTTATCAATTCGGTCTTTAACTACATTGTTCGAGAGTGGTACTGATTTTAGTTTATCCGCCACCTGTGGGCCGCACAGTTTCTAAACCATTTTGATGCAGGCTGGTTTGATGAGCTGCTCGCCAATATTGTGCGGTTTCTTTGCTTTTGCAATTAAAAGCGAACACTCAAAGGAGGCTTCGGTAGCCTTCTGTAAATCACTGCCACCCCTGCTCCACGCTACTCTAACATCAACAGGCTTGTTCGCCTTGAGAGACTGTTCTTTCCTCCGAAAAAAGTCTGGATCCTTCCCAACGGTTTCTGGGTGCTTAGACGCCTGATGTCTCTTCAGCTTGCTGGGCTTCAGGCTCGAGTTTGCCAACTTTTCTCCACAAATCACACACTCAGGTCGTTTGTCTGGTCCCTCAGTGAAGCCCATGGTGATGTAATTTTCGCGATTGCTGTAGGTCCTAACTTTTTTTGCAGATGAGCTGCCGTCATCTCCTTTTCGTTTGTCACACATTTTCGCCTCTGGCGGCTGACTGCAGACGAGCCGAGAAAGTTAACTAGCGTGCTAGGCTAGCTACAGAAAGTGATACAGTCAACTGATTCGCGTTTTAGCGGCTACCCGGTAGCCTACTGTTAACGTTCAAAAATCATGTCTAGATGTTTATTTATTTATCTTTATTTTTTATTGTAGTGGAGAGACTATTCATGCTTCTGATGATACAAATATGCTAATTAAATATTTCTCTAAAAAAAAAAAAAAAAAAAAAAAAACTCAAATCATCTGTGGTCTGGCGGACCCCCTGCGCCCCCTGGCGGACCCCAGGGGGTCCGCGGACCCCAGGTTGGGAATCACTGTTCTAGATAAATACATTCCTGTATTGTCATAGCTAGAGCCATGTATTCGGCTTCACAAGCTGATGTGCCACTGTGGGCTGCTTCTTTGTTTTCCACGAAACCAGTGAAGCCTTCGCTGCTCTTTCTGAAACAAAGCTGTTTATCTGCTGTACCTTTGAGATAACGAAAAACATGTTTTGCTGTAATCCAGTGCTCCTCTGTGGGGTCAGCAAAATGCTGTGACAATTTACTCACTACAAAACATAGGTCAGGGCGAGTACATGTTGTCAAATAAATGAGGCTACCTACAGCTTCTCTGTACATTTTTACATCTGTCAATTTCTGAGCATCCTCTTGGTAGTCTAGTTTTTGATCACATGGTGTTTCCCTTGTTCTACATTCTTGCATGTCAAAACGTTTCAGGATCTTTTCCACATATCTCTTCTGGGATATTTTTACACAACTGGCAGACTGTTCGAAGTCCATGCCTAGAAAATGCTTTAACATCCACTTCTGTATTTAAACATAGAATCCACTCCTTCTGTATTTAAACATTTAGCTACGAACCTGGCTTTGTACTTGTCGTGGCCTTCAATACCCTCCTTGATTGAGTACACCCATTTTCCTCCCACTGTCTGTCTGCCCTCTGGTAACTTGGTTAGAGTAAAGGTGTGGTTGTCCTCTAGGGACCTCATCTCCTTATCCATTGCTCTCTCCCATTTACTTGATTCAGGGGACACTATGGCCTCCCCAGGCCATCAGGCTGCTCAACGAACAATAAACACTATGCAACAACCATCAAATGCACACAGCACACACACCCACATGCACACACTCACTTAAACAAACAACACACTGCAGCACCCACTCTCCACACTTTAGATCATAAACACACTTTACACTTTATATTTATTGGTAAAGGATTTGCACTACAACTCGTACACCTTACTGTAAATTGTACCTAAATTGTACCTCATCCCATTTCTGCTCTGCACTATATAGTATTGTATATTAGTACATTGCATAGTATATTGTATATTGTATGGTAACCAGTGTTGGGACTAACGCGTTACAAAGTAACGCGTTACAGAAACGAAGTTACTTTTTGCCGCAACTAGTACTCTAACGCATTACTTTTGAAATTCAGTAACGCTACTTACGTTACTGAATGGTTCGTCACTGCGTTATTTGCGTTATATACGGCGTAGATTGATAGCGAGCGGTAGTGATTATTATTATTATTATTATCCTCATCCCCACCCGCGTAGAATGATACGAGGCGAGTCTGGCCACTGGCCAATCAGAAGTGCGCAAACCAGATGCGGCTACGGAAAGAAATAGACCCTCTCTATTGTAAACAAAACAAACGCTCGCTATGAATCCACATAAAAAGAACGCAGTAACAAACTAACAAACCATTTAGCAACTACTTGGAGAGATAATTAATATACAACATGGAAACGAGATAAAGAACATGTTTGAGGCGCTGCTGGAGTCGACTAACGTAACGTTACTACATCTCGACCACCGCAGACTTTGGTGAGTGCAACTGAAACTCAAGTTGATCAACGGATTTTGACTGTACGAAATCTGCCAGGGAATCTCATAATACTAATCAAACAATATGATAGTCCTTTCATGCACAATTGATATCCTAACTATTCTAACGTTGCAATGCTTTGATTGATATCTTAAACAACGTTGCAACTTGCAAGATGGTGAATGAATGAATGAATGAATGAATGAAAACTTTATTTAACAGATTGCAGAATGGGTACAATACAGTACGGCTCAATACATACAATTGTTAAGGGGATGCAGACCTGAGAAAGACGTTTGTCTTGTTTCCATCAGGGTCCCCCATTTTCAATTCATATAGACATTTATGACATACACAACATACATGACATTTATGGCATAGGGACATATAGGTATTTAGTACTGATACATTTGTGACATAAACGGTATTCAAATATACAGTACTGTTACCCCTAGCTTTGGGTAGGGCGTTCCACATTGTTGTGGCATAATTGCGAAACGTGTTTAGTCCCTTGTTTGAGCCGAATCTGGGTTTTACATGATTTGTGGAGCTCCCTCTGGTGTAGTGGTTGTGGTATTCACTGACCTTTGGGAAGTATTTTGACATGTACATGGGTACCCCGGTCGTATAGTGTATCTTGTAGACCAGGCCCATTGCAAGTTGCTGTACTCTGTCGTCTACTCTAAGCCATCCTAGGTTGTCAAAGTGGGCAGGGGTGAGGTGGGTTCAGGTCAAGTAGTAGTCTGACCAGTTTGTTTTGTGATGTTTGTAATTTTGTTTTAAGCGCCTTTGAGGTGCTTTGGTACCATGAGGTGCAAGCATAGTCGTAGTATGAATGAATGAATGAATGAAAACTTTATTAACAGATTGCAGAATGGGTACAGTACAGTACAGCAGTACAGTTCAAGTACCCTTGAATTATAATGGTTATAATGAAACGCTCCGGCGACATCAAGGCTGTTCCTTCAACCGCCGCACTTCTTATTATATCGACTCGGGACAACATTTGTTTGTGTCAGATTTGTGTTTGTATCTAGACCACATTGCTTAGCAGAGTTCGGTGATGTGAATGGAAACTGTCAAGTTGATCAACCGATTTTGAATACTATCTGGGGCATGGGACTCGGGAGCAATCTTTTTTTTTTATTTTTTTTTTAAATAACTAAATAGTTACTTTTCACAGTAACTCATTACTTTTGGGTGTAAGTAACTAGTACAGTAACGAAGTTACTTTGAAATGAAGTAACTAGTAAAGTAACTGAGTTACTATTTTTCAGTAACTAGCACAACTCAGTTACTTCTATTCTGCATCGAACATTGTACATATGTCTATACTGAACACTATGACCTCTATTTTTACTTCTATTTTACATGCTATACTATTTTATTTCATACTTATCTTGTCTAGCACAGTCTCTGGAGCGTAACAGTAAGAAGCATTTTGTATAAAAGTATTCTGTACTTCTGTATGACAACTATTAAAGAAACTTGAACTTAAAGGTCTGAGGTACTCCACTTACTACTCTGTAGCAGTAATCAATGCTTGTAAGTGTACTGTCATCCTCGTCACTTTCTCTCCGGGCATAGTCTGTCAGATACTTTGGGGGTTTGTGTTCCCGTGAGGGATACCTCCCACTGCATGGGGCACGTGACGTCACCCTCGGGTGCTCCTCGTCATCGTCCTCTGGGGGTTGCTGACTGTCTGTCTGCACGACTGTGCTAAGTACACTAGGCTGAGGTGTCTCTGTTTCTTCACACCTTTCTCTGGAGTCCAGCTCTGGCTCCCCTGTCTGTGTCTCGTTCTCACATGTTGTCTTTGTGACAGATTTGACTAGCCTGTGTTTCTGCACTGGATAATAGACTAGGAAAGCGGGGCTTCCTTTGTCGTGCCCTACAAAGAGTCCTTTTTCCAATCTGGACTCGAGCTTTCCTCTGTCCTGCTGGTAAGCATAACACACTGATCCAAATGTGTGCATTCTAGCTAGATTACATTTCTTTCCTGTCAGTGCTGTATACGGGGTGGTGCCCGTGTGCTTATTAAAACACCTGTTTCTGGTGTAAGCGGCTTCTTGTACCGCATAATGCCATAGGCTCTTAGGTAAGTTACCAGCTATTAGCTTACACCTAGCCATTTCGAAAAGAGTACCTCCTTCCCTCTCTGCCACTCCGTTCTGGTGTGGGGAGTACGGACATGACGTCTCGTGTCTTATCTTGTTCCTTCTCAACAGTGATTGGAACTCTCTATTTGTGAACTCGGTTCCGTTGTCGGACCTCAAGCATCTTATCTTGCCATAAGGGGCTATGTCTGCCAGGAATTTCTCCGTGGCCTGGAGTGTGTCACTCTTTGCTTTGAGAAAGTAAACAAACACTGCCCCTGGACACACATCTGTAAAAGACTGTACATATCTAAAGCCGCCTATGGACTCATTGCTTACTGGACCGGCTAGATCTGTGTTAACTAGCACAAGTGGTACCTTTACTTTTTCTGTGGGATTTCTGTTTCTGGATTGAGTGAACTTCCCCTTTATGCACACTACACATTCTTTGTCAAGTCTACGCTTTTCACCTTCAATGTGCATGCCTTCTGTCACTGCTTGCAGTTTCAGTAAATCCTCGTAATTACAATGACCCATGATCTCATGCCATGTCTGAATATCGTGACTGACAGTCACATTACACATATCATTATTATTACACTTGTCGTTAAAAAAGTTAATATCAGGAAGGCAGCAGGACCGGACGGCATCCCCGGCCATGTCCTAAAAGTCTGTGCCGACCAACTGGCTCCGGTATTCACTGACATATTTAACCTGTCCTTAGAACAGGCTGTCATCCCCACCTGCCTGAAGAAGTCCACTATCATCCCTGTACCTAAAAAATCCAAGCCTGCTTGCCTCAACGACTACTGCCCTGTAGCTCTCACCTCAACCTGGACCCCCTGCAATTTGCATACCGCCCCAACAGGTCCACGGAGGACGCCATAGCCCATGTGCTGCACACAGCAGCATCACACCTGGACAAGAGGAAGGGGAACTATGTGAGAATGCTATTCATCGACTACAGCTCAGCATTCAATACCATAGTCCCCTCCAAACTCATAGTCAAGCTCAGGGACCTGGGCTTGAACTATGACCTCTGCCAGTGGGTCTTGGACTTCCTGACGGGCAGACCCCAGGTGGTGAGAGCAGGCAACTGCACCTCCTCATCCATCACCCTCAACATAGGGGCCCCCCAGGGCTGTGTTCTGAGTCCCCTCCTCTACTCCCTGTACACACATGACTGTGTGGCTCAGCGGAGTAACAACACAATCATAAAATTTGCTGACGACACAGTAGTGGTGGGCCTGATCTCTGCAAACGACGAGAGGGCCTACCTGGAAGAGGTCAAGGTCCTGGCGGGATGGTGCCAGGAGAACAGCCTCTCCCTGAACATCAGCAAAACAAAGGAGATGATTGTGGACTTTAGGAGGTCGGGGGTCAGGGACTACAGCCCCCTCAGCATCGACGGGGCACCGGTTGAGAGAGTGAACAGTTTTAAGTACCTCGGAGCCCACATATCCGAGGACTTGACATGGACCACACACATTGACAGTGTTGTGAAGAAGGCACGACAACTCCTCTACTTCCTCAGGCGCCTAAGGAAGTTCCAAGTCAGTCAGAAGATCCTTAAGAACTTCTACTCATGTACAATAGAGAGCATCCTGACTGGCAACATCACCTCCTGGTTTGGGAATAGCACTGCACAAGACCGAAGCAGACTACAGAGAGTGACACGTTCAGCCGAACGCACAATTGGAGGGGGGCTTCCCACCCTCCAGAACATTTACAACAAGCGGTGCAGGGGTAAGGCTAAGAGAATCATCAAGGACTCCAGCCACCCAAACAACTGCCTCTTTGAACTGCTGCGGTCAGGCAAGCGATACTGGAGTCTCATGGCGAGCACAGAAAGACTCAGAAGAAACTTCTATCCCCAGGCCATCAGGCTGCTCAACGAACAATAAACACTATGCAACAACCATCAAATGCACACAGCACACACATCCACACGCGCACACTCACTTTAAACAAACAACACACTGCAGCACCCACTCTCCACACTTTAGATCACCTAAACACACTTTATATTTATTGGTAAAGGATTTGCACTACAACTTGTACACCTTACTGTAAATTGTACCTAAATTGTACCTCATCCCATTTCTGCTTTGCACTATATAGTATTGTATATTAGTACATTGCATAGTATATTGTATATTGTATGGTAACTCAGTTACTTCTATTCTGCATCGAACATTGTACATATGTCTATACTGAACACTGTGACTTCTATTTTTACTTCTATTTTACATGCTATACTATTTTATTTCATACTTATCTTGTCTAGCACAGTCTCTGGAGCGTAACAGTAAGAAGCATTTTGTATAAAAGTATTCTGTACTTCTGTATGACAACTATTAAAGAAACTTGAAACTTGTCATTACACTCTGTTTGTAGATAATACATTCTCTTGTACACCTCTATGTTAAATCGTGTACCGTCAGGCTCTACAAGAAAATGTTTACCTTCATCGAAGAACACTTTGGCACCGTTCGCAGTAGCAGATTTTACAGAGAATAGTTCTTGTGGGAACGAGGGTATGTAGAGAGCGTTCTTTAACGTCACTGTACACGGCGCCCCTCACTGTCTATGAGGCATACCTGTGCGTCTCCTCTCCCTTTGCGCCAACCCGTAGGTGCGCTTCCCGTCTGCCAGCTCCATGCTGTGTCTCTCCGGGTCGAAGGTGTTGTCAAAGTTCTTGAATCGATTCCTGTTGTTGATGACGTGGGACGACACACCTGTGTGCACGATCAGTCCCTTCCTTTGGTCCTGCTGCAGCTGCGTTGGCCGGGTGACGTATGCTGTCTGCACCCCGAAGATGAAGTCCTCTTGTTCCGCTACTCTCCGGGCGTTGTCTCGATTCGTCTCACGTCCACCGTCGTTGCCATCTTGTCCATTGCCGCCGTCTTGTCCATGCGCGTACCGTGCGCTCTGGTCGCGTTTCTTTCTGCACACTTTGTCTGTGTGCCCCGTGGATTTGCAGAAGCTACACCAAACAGTCTTTGTGCAGTTATCTTTCCGATGGCCTTTTTCTCCGCATCGCCAACACGTCAGCTCCGTTGTGGGCCTGGTCTTCTCTCTCGGCGTCGCCCGGGCCTTCAGCACCCTCTCTCCCGCCTCCGCGGCGGCTGGGTGGGTATCTTCTGAGGCCAAAAAATTTCGCAACTTGGCCTTGAACTCTCCCAGCGACATGTCCGCTGAACCGTGTGTTACCAGTAGTGTGAACGGTTTGTACAGCTCCGGTAGTCCTCTCATAACCATTGCCATCATTAGTCCATCGCTTGGTGCTTCTCCTGCACTCTTAAGCGCCGTAATGATCTGCTCAGCTCTGATGACATATTCGGTCACAGTCTCGGTGTGCCCCTTCTTCAGTGCTGTTAGTGTTATGTAGAGGGATACGATTCGGGGTCTTCCCTGTCCGATATAATGTTCTCTCAACACTTTCAGGCTTTCTCTGCCTTTGTCCTTAGTGTCGCGGAATATCAGCCCCAAGCTTGTGTCGTCTAGCAGTGGTGCCAACTCACAGTATGCATCTGCATTATGCTTGTTGTCCAGGGCTCGCGCGGCCGCGCTACTTCTCCCGTGGGGGCCGTCAAGATCGTTGTTTTAAGTCCCACACCGTGCATGCAGCACAACATGCGCTCTTCCCAGAGCTCATAGTCCTCTGCTCTTCCGTTGAACGAGGGCCATTTGCTCTTTCCTTTAGTCGCCATCCTCTTTTTGACAGTAGGCGTAGCTTTAGCTCCTGTTGGCCTAGCGTTTAGCCACGCGGTGCTCCCGGTGCTAACCTAGCCTATACTTCAGCTAAACTTGCTACCCTTATTATTTCGCCCCTGCGTGATCTGAGCCCATAACCTGTTGACATAGTCAGCTATGGGGCGACAATAATATGTTCATGAGACATGGTTTCTTCACATAGCCATTAAACGGCGTGGTTTATTATCACGTTGCACCCAACAGTACATGAGAGTCCTTCTCTTGTGAGAGCGACGGAGGAAGAGACAGAGGGGAAGTTAACATCTCCTTTTATACCTCTTACCTGGCGGTAGCATTAGCAGCTCCGCCTATAGCGCCCTCTTGTGAAAACAGTTAGACAGTTACATGCAAGAAAAAACCCTCAGCTCGGAACTAGGCAAAATCCGCATATGGCTCGCTGATAACAAACTATCATTACACATGGGCAAAACAGAGTCCATTCTCTTCGGTTCAAATAACAAACTCAGCAAGACCGACGGCTTCTCAGTTACAGTGGGTGACAATATTGTCACAAGGAAAGACGAAATTACCTACCTGGGTTCCATCCTAGAGGCAAATCTTTCCTGTGACAAAATGGCATCCAATGTATGTTTACCTCTCTGGTAAACAAGAATACCCTGAAGACTCTGGCAGGAGCACTCATTCAAGGGTACTACGACTATGCTTGCACCTCATGGTACCAAAGCACCTCAAAGGCGCTAAAAACAAGATTACAAACATCACAAAACAAACTGGTCAGACTACTAATTGACCTTACCCCCAGAACCCACCTCACCCCTGCCCACTTTGACAACCTAGGATGGCTTAGAGTAGACGACAGAGTACAGCAACTTGCAATGGGCCTGGTCTACAAGATACACTATACGACTAAGGTACCCATGTACATGTCGAAATACTTCCCAAAGGTCAGTGAATACCACAACCACTACACCAGAGGAAGCTCCACAAATCATGTTAAACCCAGATTCGGCTCAAACAAGGGACTAAACACATTTCGCAATTATGCCACATCAATGTGGAACACCCTACCCAAAGCTGTAAAGTAATGTGAATCCCTACCCACATTCAAAACCGCTCTTAAAGAGCACCTACGGGAGGCTGCAATTCGAAACTGGCCACCGTAAATGCCCAAACCCCCCACCACCTCCTAATAGACAGTCTCCTCCCCACCGCATGTATATATTCTCTCCCCGCCGTATGTATATTTCTCTCCCACCCACCCCCTCCAAATGTACAATCTCCACCCCACCGTATGTATATTTCTCTCCCACCCACCCACCCCCTCCTAATGTACAGTCTCCTCCCCATCATATGTATATACTCTGTCAGGATCTATGGGTAACAGTGCTGTATATTTGAATACCGTTTATGTCACAAATGTATCAGTACTAAATACCTGTATGTCCCTATGCCATAAATGTCATGTATGTTGTGTATGTCATAAATGTCGATATGAATTGAAAATGGGGGACCCTGATGTAAACAAGACAAACGTCTTTCTCTGGTCTGCATCCCCTTAACAATTGTGTGTATTGAGCCGTACTGTATTGTACCCATTCTGCAATCTGTTAAATAAAGTTTTCATTCATCGTACACATCACATAACTTTAACATAAGGTTTCGTCGATATTCCAATGTACAGTTTTGCCTGTACAGTTGTACAGTTTCCCCCACCCCGCCTGGAGCTGGCGGGGCATTTATGTATGCAAATTCAGGTGTACGAGAACGCGCTTTCAGTATAAGAATGAGTGACGTTCTTCATTCAGCTGAGAAAACGTTGGCCATTTACAAACACCATTTCACGCGTTCAGACATCTGGAGGACTTTCGGAAATTTGTTTGTACGAACTACTTACCAAGATAGTTACGTACACTTTTGATCATGAGGTCCACTGCTGGGCAGGTACACACACACTTGCATTATTTTTAGTAATTACATGCTCAGTTCTGTGCACACACCATGCAGCTCAACACCGTATCATTTGTAGAGAGTGTGGGACCTCGTTCTTTTCTCCACACTGCATCACATTCCACACGGATACAGCAGCGCAGTGGTTCTCTAACCTTTTCATGTTGAGAACTCTGTGTAGGAATCCCTTTTGATTGCCCCAAACAAGAGCTTAAATCTCACACCTACAGCCACCACCCCTTATACTCGGAGTCCCCTTCTCTCCCTCAGTGTCTCCCGGCTGGCCACGGTGAGAGCACTCCTCTCTTCTCTCCCTCAGTGTATCTTCTCTCCCTCAGTGTCTCTTCTCTCCCTCAGTGTCTCCTTCTCTCCCTCAGTGTCTCTTCTCTCCCTCAGTGTCTCTTCTCTCCATCAGTGTCTCTTCTCTCCCTCAGTGTCTCTTCTCTCCATCAGTGTCTCTTCTCTCCCTCAGTGTCTCCTTCTCTCCCTCAGTGTCTCTTCTCTCCCTCAGTGTCTCCTTCTCTCCCTCAGTGTCTCTTCTCTCCCTCAGTGTCTCTTCTCTCCCTCAGTGTCTCCTTCTCTCCCTCAGTGTCTCTTCTCTCCCTCAGTCTCTCTTCTCTCCCTCAGTGTCTCTTCTCTCCATCAGTGTCTCTTCTCTCCCTCAGTCTCTCTTCTCTCCCTCAGTGTCTCCTTCTCTCCCTCAGTGTCTCTTCTCTCCCTCAGTGTCTCTTCTCTCCCTCAGTCTCTCCTTCTCTCCCTCAGTGTCTCTTCTCTCCCTCAGTGTCTCTTCTCTCCCTCAGTGTCTCTTCTCTCCCTCAGTCTCTCCTTCTCTCCCTCAGTGTCTCTTCTCTCCCTCAGTGTCTCCTTCTCTCCCTCAGTGTCTCTTCTCTCCCTCAGTGTCTCCTTCTCTCCCTCAGTGTCTCCTTCTCTCCCTCAGTGTCTCCTTGTCTCCCTCAGTGTCTCCTTCTCTCCCTCAGTGTCTCTTCTCTCCCTCAGTGTCTTCTTCTCTCCCTCAGTGTCTCCTTCTCTCCCTCAGTGTCTCTTCTCTCCCTCAGTGTCTCCTTCTCTCCCTCAGTGTCTCTTCTCTCCATCAGTGTCTCTTCTCTCCCTCAGTCTCTCCTTCTCTCCCTCAGTGTCTCTTCTCTCCCTCAGTGTCTCTCTTCTCTCCCTCAGTGTCTCCTTCTCTCCCTCAGTGTCTCTTCTCTCCCTCAGTGTCTCTTCTCTCCCTCAGTGTCTCCTTCTCTCCCTCAGTGTCTCCTTCTCTCCCTCAGTGTCTCTTCTCTCCCTCAGTGTCTCCTTCTCTCCCTCAGTCTCTCCTTCTCTCCCTCAGTGTCTCTTCTCTCCCTCAGTGTCTCCTTCTCTCCCTCAGTGTCTCCTTCTCTCCCTCAGTGTCTCCTTCTCTCCCTCAGTGTCTCTTCTCTCCCTCAGTCTCTCTTCTCTCCCTCAGTGTCTCTTCTCTCCCTCAGTGTCTCCTTCTCTCCCTCAGTGTCTCCTTCTCTCCCTCAGTGTCTCTTCTCTCCCTCAGTGTCTCTTCTCTCCCTCAGTGTCTCTTCTCTCCCTCAGTGTCTCCTTCTCTCCCTCAGTGTCTCTTCTCTCCCTCAGTGTCTCTTCTCTCCCTCAGTGTCTCTTCTCTCCCTCAGTGTCTCTTCTCTCCCTCAGTGTCTCTTCTCTCCCTCAGTGTCTCTTCTCTCCCTCAGTCTCTCTTCTCTCCCTCAGTGTCTCTTCTCTCCCTCAGTGTCTCTTCTCTCCCTCAGTGTCTCCTTCTCTCCCTCAGTGTCTCCTTCTCTCCCTCAGTGTCTCCTTCTCTCCCTCAGTGTCTCCTTCTCTCCCTCAGTGTCTCCTTCTCTCCCTCAGTCTCTCTTCTCTCCCTCAGTGTCTCTTCTCTCCCTCAGTGTCTCTTCTCTCCCTCAGTGTCCCTTCTCTCCCTCAGTGTCTCTTCTCTCCCTCAGTCTCTCTTCTCTCCCTCAGTGTCTCCTTCTCTCCCTCAGTATCTCCTTCTCTCCCTCAGTCTCTCTTCTCTCCCTCAGTGTCTCTTCTCTCCCTCAGTGTCTCTTCTCTCCCTCAGTGTCTCTTCTCTCCCTCAGTGTCTCCTTCTCTCCCTCAGTGTCTCCTTCTCTCCCTCAGTGTCTCCTTCTCTCCCCCAGTGTCTCCTTCTCTCCCTCAGTCTCTCTTCTCTCCCTCAGTGTCTCCTTCTCTCGCTCAGTGTCTCTTCTCTCCCTCAGTGTCTCCTTCTCTCCCTCAGTGTCTCCTTCTCTCCCTCAGTGTCTCTTCTCTCCCTCAGTGTCTCCTTCTCTCCATCAGTGTCTCCTTCTCTCCCTCAGTGTCTCCTTCTCTCCCTCAGTGTCTCTTCTCTCCATCAGTGTCTCCTTCTCTCCCTCAGTCTCTCTTCTCTCCCTCAGTGTCTCCTTGTCTCCCTCAGTGTCTCCTTCTCTCCCTCAGTCTCTCTTCTCTCCCTCAGTGTCTCCTTGTCTCCCTCAGTGTCTCCTTCTCCCCCTCAGTGTCTCTTCTCTCCCTCAGTGTCTCTTCTCTCCCTCAGTGTCTCTTTCTCTCCCTCAGTATCTCTCTTCTCTCCCTCAGTGTCTCTTCTCTCCTTCAATGTCTCTTCTCTCCCTCAGTGTCTCCTTCTCTCCCTCAGTGTCTCCTTCTCTCCCTCAGTGTCTCTTCTCTCCCTCAGTGTCTCTTTTCTCCCTCAGTGTCTCCTTCTCTCTCTTCAGTGTCTCTTCTCTCCCTCAGTGTCTCCTTCTCTCCCTCAGTGTCTCTTCTCTCCCTCAGTGTCTCTTCTCTCCCTCAGTGTCTCTTCTCTCCCTCAGTGTCTCCTTCTCTCCCTCAGTGTCTCCTTCTCTCCCTCAGTGTCTCCTTCTCTCCCTCAGTGTCTCCTTCTCTCCCTCAGTGTCTCCTTCTCTCCCTCAGTGTCTCTTCTCTCCCTCAGTGTCTCTTCTCTCCCTCAGTGTCTCTTCTCTCCCTCAGTGTCTCCTTCTCTCCATCAGTGTCTCTTCTCTCCCTCAGTGTCTCTTCTCTCCCTCAGTGTCTCCTTCTCTCCCTCAGTGTCTCCTTCTCTCCCTCAGTGTCTCCTTCTCTCTCTCAGTGTCTCTTCTCTCCCTCAGTGTCTCCTTCTCTCCCTCAGTGTCTCCTTCTCTCCCTCAGTCTCTCTTCTCTCCCTCAGTGTCTCTTCTCTCCCTCAGTGTCTCTTCTCTCCCTCAGTGTCTCTTCTCTCCCTCAGTGTCTCCTTCTCTCCCTCAGTGTCTCCTTCTCTCCCACAGTGTCTCCTTCTCTCCCACAGTGTCTCTTCTCTCCCTCAGTGTCTCCTTCTCTCCCTCAGTGTCTCTTCTCTCCCTCAGTGTCTCTTCTCTCCCTCAGTCTCTCTTCTCTCCCTCAGTGTCTCTTCTCTCCCTCAGTGTCTCCTTCTCTCCCTCAGTGTCTCCTTCTCTCCCTCAGTGTCTCCTTCTCTCCCTCAGTGTCTCCTTCTCTCCCTCAGTGTCTCCTTCTCTCCCTCAGTGTCTCTTATCTCCCTCAGTGTCTCTTCTCTCCCTCAGTGTCTCCTTCTCTCCCTCAGTGTCTCCTTCTCTCCCTCAGTGTCTCCTTCTCTCCCTCAGTGTCTCTTCTCTCCCTCAGTGTCTCTTCTCTCCCTCAGTGTCTCCTTCTCTCCCTCAGTGTCTCCTTCTCTCCCTCAGTGTCTCTTCTCTCCCTCAGTGTCTCTTCTCTCCCTCAGTGTCTCCTTCTCCCCCTCAGTGTCTCTTCTCTCCATCAGTGTCTCCTTCTCTCCCTCCCTTCTCTCCCTCAGTGTCTCCCCTCAGTGTCTCCTTCTCTCCCTCAGTGTCTCCTTCTCTCCCTCAGTGTCTCCTTCTCTCCCTCAGTGTCTCTTCTCTCCCTCAGTGTCTCCTTCTCTCCCTCATTGTCTCTTCTCTCCATCAGTGTCTCTTCTCTCCCTCAGTGTCTCCTTCTCTCCCTCAGTGTCTCTTCTCTCCATCAGTGTCTCTTCTCTCCCTCAGTGTCTCCTTCTCTCCCTCAGTGTCTCCTTCTCTCCCTCAGTGTCTCTTCTCTCCCTCAGTGTCTCCTTCTCTCCCTCAGTCTCTCTTCTCTCCCTCAGTGTCTCTTCTCTCCCTCAGTGTCTCCTTCTCTCCCTCAGTGTCTCTTCTCTCCCTCAGTGTCTCTTCTCTCCCTCAGTCTCTCTTCTCTCCCTCAGTGTCTCCTTCTCTCCCTCAGTCTCTCTTCTCTCCCTCAGTGTCTCTTCTCTCCCTCAGTGTCTCTTCTCTCCCTCAGTGTCTCTTCTCTCCCTCAGTGTCTCTTCTCTCCCTCAGTGTCTCCTTCTCTCCCTCAGTGTCTCTTCTCTCCCTCAGTGTCTCTTCTCTCCCTCAGTCTCTCTTCTCTCCCTCAGTGTCTCTTCTCTCCCTCAGTGTCTCTTCTCTCCCTCAGTGTCTCTCTTCTCTCCCTCAGTGTCTCTTCTCTCCCTCAGTGTCTCTTCTCTCCCTCAGTGTCTCCTTCTCTCTCTCAGTCTCTCTTCTCTCTCTCAGTCTCTCTTCTCTCCCTCAGTGTCTCCTTCTCTCCCTCAGTGTCTCTTCTCTCCCTCAGTGTCTCTCTTCTCTCCCTCAGTGTCTCTTCTCTCCCTCAGTGTCTCTTATCTCCCTCAGTGTCTCCTTCTCTCTCTCAGTCTCTCTTCTTTCCCTCAGTGTCTCTTCTCTCCCTCAGTGTCTCCTTCTCTCCCTCAGTGTCTCCTTCTCTCCCTCAGTGTCTCCTTCTCTCCCTCAGTGTCTCTTCTCTCCATCAGTGTCTCCTTCTCTCCCTCAGTCTCTCTTCTCTCCCTCAGTGTCTCCTTGTCTCCCCCAGTGTCTCCTTCTCTCCCTCAGTCTCTCTTCTCTCCCTCAGTGTCTCCTTGTCTCCCTCAGTGTCTCCTTCTCTCCCTCAGTCTCTTTTCTCTCCCTCAGTGTCTCCTTCTCCCCCTCAGTGTCTCTTCTCTCCCTCAGTGTCTCTTCTCTCCCTCAGTGTCTCCTTCTCTCCCTCAGTGTCTCCTTCTCTCCCCCAGTGTCTCTCTTCTCTCCTTCAGTGTCTCTTCTCTCCCTCAGTGTCTCCTTCTCTCCCTCAGTGTCTCCTTCTCTCCCTCAGTGTCTCCTTCTCTCCCTCAGTGTCTCTTCTCTCCCTCAGTGTCTCTTCTCTCCCTCAGTGTCTCCTTCTCTCTCTTCAGTGTCTCTTCTCTCCCTCAGTGTCTCCTTCTCTCCCTCAGTGTCTCTTCTCTCCCTCAGTGTCTCTTCTCTCCCTCAGTGTCTCTTCTCTCCCTCAGTGTCTCCTTCTCTCCCTCAGTGTCTCTTCTCTCCCTCAGTGTCTCTCTTCTCTCCCTCAGTGTCTCTTCTCTCCCTCAGTGTCTCTTCTCTCCCTCAGTGTCTCCTTCTCTCTCTCAGTCTCTCTTCTCTCTCTGTCTCTCTTCTCTCCCTCAGTGTCTCCTTGTCTCCCTCAGTGTCTCCTTCTCTCCCTCAGTCTCTCTTCTCTCCCTCAGTGTCTCCTTCTCCCCCTCAGTGTCTCTTCTCTCCCTCAGTGTCTCTTCTCTCCCTCAGTGTCTCCTCTCCCTCAGTGTCTCCTTCTCTCCCTCAGTGTCTCCTTCTCTCCCTCAGTGTCTCTTCTCTCCCTCAGTCTCTCTTCTCTCCCTCAGTGTCTCTTCTCTCCATCAGTGTCTCTTCTCTCCCTCAGTCTCTCTTCTCTCCCTCAGTGTCTCCTTCTCTCCCTCAGTGTCTCTTCTCTCCCTCAGTGTCTCTTCTCTCCCTCAGTCTCTCCTTCTCTCCCTCAGTGTCTCTTCTCTCCCTTAGTGTCTCTTCTCTCCCTCAGTCTCTCCTTCTCTCCCTCAGTGTCTCTTCTCTCCCTCAGTGTCTCCTTCTCTCCCTCAGTGTCTCTTCTCTCCCTCAGTGTCTCCTTCTCTCCCTCAGTGTCTCCTTCTCTCCCTCAGTGTCTCCTTGTCTCCCTCAGTGTCTCCTTCTCTCCCTCAGTGTCTCTTCTCTCCCTCAGTGTCTCCTTCTCTCCCTCAGTGTCTCCTTCTCTCCCTCAGTGTCTCTTCTCTCCCTCAGTGTCTCCTTCTCTCCCTCAGTGTCTCTTCTCTCCATCAGTGTCTCTTCTCTCCCTCAGTCTCTCCTTCTCTCCCTCAGTGTCTCTTCTCTCCCTCAGTGTCTCTCTTCTCTCCCTCAGTGTCTCCTTCTCTCCCTCAGTGTCTCTTCTCTCCCTCAGTGTCTCTTCTCTCCCTCAGTGTCTCCTTCTCTCCCTCAGTGTCTCCTTCTCTCCCTCAGTGTCTCTTCTCTCCCTCAGTGTCTCCTTCTCTCCCTCAGTCTCTCCTTCTCTCCCTCAGTGTCTCTTCTCTCCCTCAGTGTCTCCTTCTCTCCCTCAGTGTCTCCTTCTCTCCCTCAGTGTCTCCTTCTCTCCCTCAGTGTCTCTTCTCTCCCTCAGTCTCTCTTCTCTCCCTCAGTGTCTCTTCTCTCCCTCAGTGTCTCCTTCTCTCCCTCAGTGTCTCCTTCTCTCCCTCAGTGTCTCTTCTCTCCCTCAGTGTCTCTTCTCTCCCTCAGTGTCTCTTCTCTCCCTCAGTGTCTCCTTCTCTCCCTCAGTGTCTCCTTCTCTCCCTCAGTGTCTCTTCTCTCCCTCAGTGTCTCTTCTCTCCCTCAGTGTCTCTTCTCTCCCTCAGTGTCTCTTCTCTCCCTCAGTGTCTCTTCTCTCCCTCAGTGTCTCTTCTCTCCCTCAGTCTCTCTTCTCTCCCTCAGTGTCTCTTCTCTCCCTCAGTGTCTCTTCTCTCCCTCAGTGTCTCCTTCTCTCCCTCAGTGTCTCCTTCTCTCCCTCAGTGTCTCCTTCTCTCCCTCAGTGTCTCCTTCTCTCCCTCAGTGTCTCCTTCTCTCCCTCAGTCTCTCTTCTCTCCCTCAGTCTCTCTTCTCTCCCTCAGTGTCTCCTTCTCTCCCTCAGTGTCTCCTTCTCTCCCTCAGTGTCTCCTTCTCTCCCTCAGTGTCTCTTCTCTCCCTCAGTGTCTCCTTCTCTCCCTCAGTCTCTCTTCTCTCTCTCAGTGTCTCCTTCTCTCCCTCAGTGTCTCCTTCTCTCCCTCAGTGTCTCTTCTCTCCCTCAGTGTCTCTTCTCTCCCTCAGTGTCTCTTCTCTCCCTCAGTGTCTCCTTCTCTCCCTCAGTGTCTCTTCTCTCTCTCAGTGTCTCCTTCTCTCTCTCAGTGTCTCCTTCTCTCCCTCAGTGTCTCCTTCTCTCCCTCAGTGTCTCCTTCTCTCCCTCAGTGTCTCTTCTCTCCCTCAGTCTCTCTTCTCTCCCTCAGTGTCTCTTCTCTCCCTCAGTGTCTCTTCTCTCCCTCTGTGTCTCCTCTCCCTCAGTGTCTCCTTCTCTCCCTCAGTGTCTCCTTCTCTCCCTCAGTGTCTCTTCTCTCCATCAGTGTCTCTTCTCTCCATCAGTGTCTCTTCTCTCCCTCAGTGTCTCTTCTCTCCCTCAGTGTCTCTTCTCTCCATCAGTGTCTCTTCTCTCCCTCAGTGTCTCTTCTCTCCCTCAGTGTCTCCTTCTCTCCCTCAGTGTCTCCTTCTCTCCCTCAGTGTCTCCTTCTCTCCCTCAGTGTCTCCTTCTCTCCCTCAGTGTCTCTTCTCTCCCTCAGTGTCTCCTTCTCTCTCTCAGTGTCTCCTTCTCTCCCTCAGTGTCTCCTTCTCTCCCTCAGTGTCTCTTCTCTCCCTCAGTCTCTCTTCTCTCCCTCAGTGTCTCTTCTCTCCCTCAGTGTCTCCTTCTCTCCCCCAGTGTCTCTTCTCTCCCTCAGTGTCTCTTCTCTCCCTCTGTGTCTCCTTCTCTCCCTCAGTGTCTCCTTCTCTCCCTCAGTGTCTCCTTCTCTCCCTCAGTCTCTCTTCTCTCCCTCAGTGTCTCATTCTCTCCCTCAGTGTCTCTTCTCTCCCTCAGTGTCTCTTCTCTCCCTCAGTCTCTCTTCTCCCCCTCAGTCTCTCTTCTCTCCCTCAGTCTCTCTTCTCTCCCTCAGTCTCTCTTCTCCCCCTCAGTGTCTCCTTCTCTCCATCAGTGTCTCTTCTCTCCCTCAGTGTCTCTTCTCTCCCTCAGTCTCTCTTCTCTCCCTCAGTCTCTCTTCTCTCCCTCAGTGTCTCCTTCTCTCCCTCAGTGTCTCTTCTCTCCCTCAGTGTCTCTTCTCTCCCTCAGTGTCTCCTTCTCTCCCTCAGTGTCTCTTCTCTCCCTCAGTGTCTCTTCTCTCCCTCAGTGTCTCCTTCTCTCCCTCAGTGTCTCCCTCAGTGTCTCCTTCTCTCCCTCAGTGTCTCCTTCTCTCCCTCAGTGTCTCTTCTCTCCCTCAGTGTCTCCTTCTCTCCCTCAGTGTCTCCTTCTCTCCCTCAGTCTCTCTTCTCTCCCTCAGTGTCTCCTTCTCTCCCTCAGTGTCTCCTTCTCTCCCTCAGTGTCTCCTTCTCTCCCTCAGTGTCTCTTCTCTCCCTCAGTGTCTCTTCTCTCCCTCAGTGTCTCTTATCTCCCTCAGTCTCTCTTCTCTCCCTCAGTCTCTCTTCTCTCCCTCAGTGTCTCCTTCTCTCCCTCAGTCTCTTCTCTCCCTCAGTGTCTCCTTCTCTCCCTCAGTGTCTCTTCTCTCCCTCAGTGTCTCTTATCTCCCTCAGTGTCTCTTCTCTCCCTCAGTGTCTCCTTCTCTCCCTCAGTGTCTCCTTCTCTCCCTCAGTGTCTCTTCTCTCCATCAGTGTCTCTTCTCTCCCTCAGTGTCTCTTCTCTCCCTCAGTCTCTCTTCTCTCCCTCAGTGTCTCTTCTCTCCCTCAGTATCTCCTTCTCTCCCTCAGTCTCTCTTCTCTCCCTCAGTGTCTCTTCTCTCCCTCAGTGTCTCTTCTCTCCCTCAGTGTCTCCTTCTCTCCCTCAGTGTCTCTTCTCTCCCTCAGTGTCTCTTCTCTCCCTCAGTGTCTCTTCTCTCCATCAGTGTCTCCTTCTCTCCCTCAGTCTCTCTTCTCTCCCTCAGTCTCTCTTCTCTCCCTCAGTCTCTCTTCTCTCCCTCAGTGTCTCTTCTCTCCCTCAGTGTCTCTTCTCTCCATCAGTGTCTCCCAGCAGCCAGCAGAGCACTCCTCTCAGCCGAAGCTCATTAACCTACATGTACCTTGTATAATGTTTTCACTATTAAACCAATATTGATCATGAAGACCAGTGTAATTGTCATGAGTTTGGTTCCACCACAAACCCCAAATTGTTACGTAATTGTCCGAGGACCCTCAAATTGATATGTAATATGTCCAAGGTAAGATAACATGTGTCCCAGGGGACCCACAACTGTGAAGGTATTTGTCTTTTGCATACGATTTAATCCAAAATTACACAACTATCTATATTGAAGGTGCGGGGATAACAGAGCAGAATGATGTAATCTGTATACATTTAACTATTCCTCATTTTGCTAACACTAACCCCCCCCCCCTCCCAAGAGAATCATTAAAGACTCCAGTCACCCGAACAACTGCCTCTTTGAACTGCTGCGGTCAGGCAAGCGATACCGCAGTCTCAAGGCGAGCACAGAAAGACTCAGAAGAAGCTTCTATCCCCAGGCCATCAGGCTGCTCAACGAACAATGAACACTACACAACAACAACCATCAAACGCACATAGCACACACATCCACACACTCACTTTAAACAAACACACTGTAGCACCCACTCCCCACACTTTATAGCACACACTCACTTTAAACAAACACACTGTAGCACCCACTCCCCACACTTTATATTTATTGATGAAGGATTGCACTACAACTCGTACACCTTACTGTAAATTGTACCTAAATTGTACCTCATCCCATTTCTGCTTTGCACTATATAGTATTGTACATTAGTACACTGCATAGTATTGTATATTATATGGTAACTCAGTTTTTTTTTATTTACGTCTATTCTGCATCGAACATTGTACATATGTCTATACTGAACACTGTGACCTCATTTTCTACTTCTAAATTACATGCTATACTATATTATTTGATACTATCTTGTCTAGCACAGTCTCTGGAGCGTAACAGTAAGAAGCATTTTGTATGAAAGTATTCTGTACTTCTGTATGACACCTATTAAAGAAACTTGAAACTTCCCAGGACCCTACATTGAGAACCACTGCATTAGCATAGCAGTGCACATAAGTTTTTTAAGAGTTTATACACCCGTTTTATTTTGTATTATTACGATGTTAGGCAGATCTGATGTACTTGACTTTAAAGGGGACATGCATTATAAATGTCTTTTTTCAGTGTCTAGCATTGTATTATAGTAATAGGAGTTAGTATCAATGTGTCTGTGTCTCTAAATACCATATTGGCGGATTGCCGTCATTCATTTCCTGCTCCATTTAATCAGGTTGTTCTGATTTGACTCGCATCGTGACGTCACGTGGCGCTGGGGAAGCGGATAGTGATCCGATTGGCTCTGTGGTTGGAGCCAATGCCCGCCCACAATCTACCTAGAGCAGACCAAAGAAGTGCAGTGACTTAGCCTAACGTAAATAATATGAGCAAAACATGCAGGCCATGTGCTGTTCCTGGCTGCAAAGCTGCTAATACGTCTTTGCACATTTTTCCTGAGGATGTAGTGCTTCGCCAGCAATGGACAAAGTTCGTTTTTGGATTTTTGCAAAGACGAGGGACTTTATGCTTCCGTGATTTCCTGGCTGTTGCTAAAGAAGAAGGGATCTAGCCTCTAAGTCTTTGAGACCGAAAGAAAGCATCGAATCAGTAAGTAAGTACATACAGTACGTCGTAATTAGTTAATTAGCAGTAGGACCTTGTTCATTCATCCGTTTGTGTATTACGGTACTCTTCCGTGTGTGTGCGACAAGACAGTCTAACGTCAGTGCAAGCACTGTGTGTGTGCGCGTGTGTGTTTGTTAGACGGACTGAGAGAGCAAGCTAGCTTAGCTAACGTTCTTAGCTCTGTGCTTCGTTGTATATATGTAGACCTACTTGTGTGTATTGCGAATGAATGATTATGTTCCTAACTAACGTCGTTAGTACAAGTGCCGTGTGTGTGTGTGTTCGACGGATTGGGAGAGCAATCTTATTCTTCTGGGCATTTGTTTTCCCAAAATCGTATGGCATGGGTACCTGCTTCGGTGTCATCCCTTTGTGGATTGTATTGCATCGAAAACGTATGCTTGAGCCATATTTGTTTGTGTATTAGGTTCACTTTGGCGTTAGTAGAGTAGTATGGCCAGAACTATTTGGTGGGTGGCTGTCACTCAAAGCATTCTGCTAGTATGGGCGGAGCCCATCCAAAAATAGCCTGAAATCGTGAGGCTGGAAAATGATGCTTTGGAGTACTTGATAAGAAATATAAAACAAAGCATTTTTTTGAGAAAATAACGTACATGTGTTCAATAGACTCACAGGAATTGTGTAAAGTTGCCCAAATAGTGCTAGGAATAGCAATGCATGTCCCCTTTAATTTGATCATGTGCTTACTTTTAATTAGGGATGTCCGATATTATCGGCCGATATTGACATTAAAATGTGATATCGGAAAATATCGGTATCGGTTTTCAATATTTTTTTTACATTTCTATAACCTTTATTTACCCAGGCAAGCAAGTAAGTACAAATTCAGATTTTATTTATTGTAAAAAGTATGCATGATGTTGTGTTAATTCCACAACAAGAGATATGTAATGTTAATTACCTGAAATTATTCCGTTTTGGGGGGGGGGGGGGGGGGGGCCCTGCATATATCGGTATCGGTATCGGAAATTAAGAGTTGGACAATATCGGTATAGGTAAAAAAGCCAATATTGAGCATCCCTACTTTTAATTCATGATGCGGACACAACTTGTACATTGTTCCTGAACACAGCCGTGTTGATTCACATAACAGGTTGTGGGATCCATCTTGGAAAACATGTTTATTTAAATTCACCAGTGCAATCAAATGACAAACATACATTTTTATCACACCCAACAGAAACAGACAAAAATGAAGTAGTACTGCGTTACACAATTCAAGGTCAGATGAGGTCATAACACCTTCTGACGCGGTGTCAAAACAAACCCAGTTTGTAAAACAATGAGAATAGGTTCACCTGCACAAACCCTGCAGGATATTTCGTACAAGCTTGTATCATAATTTGCCATGCTGAAACGGTGCAATAAATAATAATACCCTCGACCAACAAAGTCCTTGTAGGCTTTGCGGGTAAAGTTATATCACACTGCCACCTGCTGGCGAGGAGGCAGTTGTACAGCAACTGATGACATCTCAGCAAGTAGGGCAGAGGTTCTAAACTTATGGACCCGGATTTGAAGATTTAAATGTTACCCTGTGGGGTTAATTAAAACATACTAGTAGTCTTGAGGACCCAAAGGACAAGCGGGGTGAAGCTGACCCTTGACACTGATATGGGGTTTCTTTTTCTCAGTTGCTACAAGCTTAGCAAACGCTTTCAACATATTACATGGACGTCTCACATGGTTAAGTGTCTAAACTGGACTTACAGTAGGTTTTAGTCTAAACATATTAGACTTAAATATTTTCCTATGCAGAACAAAATGTGATACGTAACAAAAATATAGATGAGGCAAAATAAAATTAGAGAAGGGTAAAATCTAGGGCAGAAGGGCATATCTTGCTTTTCTTTTTACATATTTGTGTTTGTCTGCGTATATCTGTGTGTGCGTGTGTGTGTAGTAGTAGTAGTAGTAGAGAGAAAGAGAGAGGGAGAGAGAGAGAGATCTACAATACACTGTATTGAAACCAATCAGCTCAGCAGAGATGAGTACATGATCACTGTATACATGTCTGGTGAGCTAATACAATCCTACACGATTTGTTTGTGTGTGTGTGTGTGTGTGTGTGTGTGTGTGTGTGTGTGTGTGTGTGTATGAGACAGCCATTGTTGTGGAGCGTTTAGGACTCGTCTCCATTGGCGCTGTCTCCGTCGTCCTCTCCTTCCTCCTGCTCTCCGTCCTCCTCATCCTCCTCCTCCGCTCTCCCTCTGCTCTTCGCCTGCGGGGGGGGGGGGGCATAGATTCATACATTCTCCACTAAGGTCTTTTTGACATGTGGGCTCCAGGTCTTTCTTGCCTTGATAGTTACACAAATCAAGACGCCCTTCTTTTTTCATAATATTTTACTGTTACTGATAAATGTGTTCCTGCATTTTCTGCATTTATAGCTACAGTGTGGACCCTTTGTCTCCCCCTACTGGCAGTGAGAGTAAGTAGGTATCCACGTTCCTCCTCGCTGTCGATCGCTTTCCTCCCCCCCACTTCTTAGGTTTTCCCGCCATTTACACCCCGTCACTACTGTTGTTGTTCTTCTTCTTCTTGTTGCTCTTCTCTCCCGCTCTGAGCTTCTGGCAAACTAACCTACATACGTGTTAACTGTTTGACTCATCTGCTGTCTCCTATTATCCTATTTGTAGCTGTTATGTGGCGATCTAGTGAACACCACAGACGAGGTCAGAAATCATCTCAGGCGGGGTGGGGGGGTGATCAGACTACATTACTAATGAAATATGGATAAAGATTCTATAATTCTATGGCTATACCGGCCACATCGCTGGTTGACGTCAAATACATGACTACCGGTGTATGCTAGGGTGGGAACGTCTACACGGACTCTACTCCGATATACTGATAAATACAGAGAGTCCCCTGGCGATGATCAGGATTTAGAAGAAAAGTTCATACTGTGATTTGGTATCAATAACCTTTGATATCTAGTGATCTACCCCTCCTGCTGACTTGTTGTACACAATTTGTAACTCGCTTTGGATAAAAGCGTAGGCTAAATGACTAGATGTAAAAACAACTCTCAAGGCTACCCTGTCATCTGCCACTCTCATTGTCTTTTTCCCTCCCTGCCTCCACCTCCTCTCCTTAGTGTTCCCATCTCACCTCCTCCTCCTCCTCCAGAAGGTCACCCTCCTCCTCGGAGTCGTTCAGCTCCTGGCTCTCCCTCTCTCTGTCCCTCTTCAGACTGTCCTCCTTCTTGCTGGAGGTGGAGGAGTGGAGGGGGGACACCTCGCCTGGCTCTGGCTTACTGCTCTTCACGTCTGGATGGATGGATGGATGGATGGAGGGGAAGAAAAGAGGAAACGAGAAGATATGTGGGAGGACAAGAGAGAAAAGAGCTACTGAATGTCATCAGTTACACTTTGATATTACTGTAATAGATACTTAGTGTTATTATTATTCTTGAAACTAACATTGTTTTCTCTAGATTAGTAATAATAATAATAATAATAATTAGTAATTGAGGGGAAATTATTTATCTGCATTTGACCCATCCTAACCACAAGGGCTTGGGGGGGCAGTCAGGGGTTCTGTGTCTTGCTCAAGGACACTTTGACACGCTGCCGGGAGAGAAGCCGGAATCTAACTATGAACCACCATCAGATAACCAGACAACTGCTCTAATGTCCCATCATAAGCCACAATGTTGCTACATGTACCACAATGGTGGCAGCTAATCTTCTTGGGGTCCACAAAGCAACATAAAACAGGGAAATCAATTCACAGCTGAACGTAGAACTAAGACATTTAAAAAGGTCCTACCTGACTTCTTACTGACTTCCTCCCTGTGTACCAGTCCTACCTGACTTCTTACCGACTTCCTCCCTGTGTACCAGTCCTACCTGACCTCTGTGGCTCTCCTCCCTGTGTACCAGTCCTACCTGACCTCTGTGGCTCTCCTCCCTGTGTACCAGTCCTGCCTGACCTCTGTGGTTCTCCTCCCTGTGTACCAGTCCTGCCTGACTTATTACTGACTTCCTCCCTGTGTACCAGTCCTACCTGACTTATTACTGACTTCCTCCCTGTGTACCAGTCCTACCTGACTTATTACTGACTTCCTCCTGTGTACCAGTCCTACCTGACTTATTACTGACTTCCTCCCTGTGTACCAGTCCTACCTGACTTATTACTGACTTCCTCCCTGTGTACCAGTCCTACCTGACTTATTACTGACTTCCTCCCTGTGTACCAGTCCTACCTGACTTATTACTGACTTCCTCCCTGTGTACCAGTCCTATTGATTGATTGAACATTTTATTTACAGATTGCAGAATGGGTATAATACAGTACAGCTCAATACACACAATTGTTAAGGGGATGCAGACTTCTTACGGACTTCCTTCCTGTGTACCAGTCCTATCTGACTTCTGTGGTTCTCCTCCCTGTGTACCAGTCCTACCTGGCCTCTGTGGCTCTCCTCCCTGTGTACCAGTCCTACCTGACCTCTGTGGTTCTCCTCCCTGTGTACCAGTCCTACCTGGCCTCTGTGGTTCTCCTTCCTGTGTACCAGTCCTACCTGGCCTCTGTGGTTCTCCTTCCTGTGTACCAGTCCTACCTGGCCTCTGTGGCTCTCCTCCCTGTGTACCAGTCCTACCTGACCTCTGTGGTTCTCCTCCCTGTGTACCAGTCCTACCTGGCCTCTGTGGTTCTCCTTCCTGTGTACCAGTCCTACCTGGCCTCTGTGGTTCTCCTTCCTGTGTACCAGTCCTACCTGGCCTCTGTGGCTCTCCTCCCTGTGTACCAGTCCTACCTGGCCTCTGTGGTTCTCCTTCCTGTGTACCAGTCCTACCTGACTTCTGTGGTTCTCCTCCCTGTGTACCAGTCCTACCTGACTTCTGTGGTTCTCCTCCCTGTGTACCAGTCCTACCTGACTTCCTGTGTACCAGTCCTACCTGGCCTCTGTGGTTCTCCTCCCTGTGTACCAGTCCTACCTGACTTCCTGTGTACCAGTCCTACCTGACCTCTGTGGTTCTCCTCCCTGTGTACCAGTCCTACCTGACCTCTGTGGTTCTCCTCCCTGTGTACCAGTCCTACCTGACCTCTGTGGTTCTCCTCCCTGTGTACCAGTCCTACCTGACCTCTGTGGTTCTCCTCCCTGTGTACCAGTCCTACCTGACCTCTGTGGTTCTCCTCCCTGTGTACCAGTCTATCTAGGTCGTCCTCGGACGGGCCCTCCATCAGTGCTTCCAGTCATCCCGATCCTCCATGCATCTGGCTAGCTCGCCGGTGCTTTCTGTTCCCGCATCTCTCCTGAGTACGTCCACGTAGGTTAATGTGGGACGTCCTCGTGATCGATGCCCGTGTGTTGGTTCCCACAGCACAAGTTTGCTGGTTGGCATCTCATGGTGTCTCTGGCAGTGACCTGCCAGCCTCATTCTCCTGACTGCCACTTTATCGCTCACCTTTAGCACCCCCCCATACAAGATTGCATTAGTGACATGCTCATCCCTGTTGATGTTGAGCAACACGCGCATCATTCTGGTGTAGCACCCATCCAAGGACTTCTGCAGGGTGGGCTTCAAGGTCCAGCATTCACTGCCATACAAAAGGACAGACTCAACTGTTGCATGAAAGAAGTTGAGCTTGATTTGACGGGGGAGGTTGGATTTCCACACACTGGTCATGCCGTTCAGAGCCCTCCACGCAAGCGCCTTCCTCACTTTAAGGTCTTGCTCGGACGAGTTGACCCACGAGCCCAGGTACTTGAAATCACTGACTTCCTTTAGAGCAGAGCCTCCTGTTGTCCTTAGAGGTGGATGATCCGGGAGGATGTTATACATTATGACCTCGGTTTTCTTGGCATTTAGCCTAAGGCCAACCTTGGCGCACTCCGTCTCCACTCTGCACAGGAGTTCCTGTGCCTGCTCCACCTGGTCAGAGAGCAGGCTGATGTCGTCCGCGTAGTCAAGGTCTGTTAGGACTATGGCGGGGTGTCGTCTCGATCTCCTTGGGGTTATTGTGACTTATTACTGACTTCCTCCCTGTGTACCAGTCCTACCTGACTTCCTGTGTACCAGTCCTACCTGACCTCTGTGGCTCTCCTCCCTGTGTACCAGTCCTACCTGGCCTCTGTGGCTCTCCTCCCTGTGTACCAGTCCTGCCTGACCTCTGTGGTTCTCCTCCCTGTGTACCAGTCCTACCTGGCCTCTGTGGTTCTCCTCCCTGTGTACCAGTCCTACCTGGCCTCTGTGGTTCTCCTTCCTGTGTACCAGTCCTATCTGACTTCTGTGGTTCTCCTCCCTGTGTACCAGTCCTACCTGGCCTCTGTGGTTCTCCTCCCTGTGTACCAATCCTACCTGACCTCTGTGGCTCTCCTTCCTGTGTACCAGTCCTACCTGGCCTCTGTGGTTCTCCTTCCTGTGTACCAGTCCTACCTGACTTATGTGGTTCTCCTCCCTGTGTACCAGTCCTACCTGACTTCCTGTGTACCAGTCCTACCTGACTTCTGTGGTTCTCCTCCCTGTGTACCAGTCCTACCTGACTTCCTGTGTACCAGTCCTACCTGACCTCTGTGGTTCTCCTCCCTGTGTACCAGTCCTACCTGACTTCTGTGGTTCTTTTCCCTGTGTACCAGTCCTACCTGACCTCTGTGGTTCTCCTCCCTGTGTACCAGTCCTACCTGACCTCTGTGGTTCTCCTCCCTGTGTACCAGTCCTACCTGACCTCTGTGGTTCTCCTCCCTGTGTACCAGTCCTACCTGACCTCTGTGGTTCTCCTCCCTGTGTACCAGTCCTACCTGACCTCTGTGGTTCTCCTCCCTGTGTACCAGTCCTACCTGACCTCTGTGGTTCTCCTCCCTGTGTACCAGTCCTACCCGACCTCTGTGGTTCTCCTCCCTGTGTACCAGTCCTACCTGACCTCTGTGGTTCTCCTCCCTGTGTACCAGTCCTACCTGACTTCTGTGGTTCTCTCTGTGTACCAGTCCTACCTGACCTCTGTGGCTCTCCTTCCTGTGTACCAGTCCTACCTGGCCTCTGTGGTTCTCCTCCCTGTGTACCAGTCCTACCTGACCTCTGTGGTTCTCCTCCCTGTGTACCAGTCCTACCTGACCTCTGTGGTTCTCCTCCCTGTGTACCAGTCCTACCTGGCCTCTGTGGTTCTCCTCCCTGTGTACCAGTCCTACCTGACCTCTGTGGCTCTCCTCCCTGTGTACCAGTCCTACCTGACTTCCTGTGTACCAGTCCTACCTGGCCTCTGTGGTTCTCCTCCCTGTGTACCAGTCCTACCTGACCTCTGTGGCTCTCCTCCCTGTGTACCAGTCCTACCTGACTTCTTGCTGTGGTCCTTCTCCATGCGCTCCAGGGTCTCCAGCAGATAGTCCACCTTGTGTTTTATTTGAGTCAGCTCCCTCTTAATGGTCTGCAGGTCATCTATCTTCACTGGGGAGGGAAGTGGAGGACAGCCAGGGACATCAGCATGTAAGGTGGAACAGTTTCCTTCGGTCCTTTAATATAAGACTACGATTTATTATAAGACTAAGACAGTCGGGGACATCAGTATGTAAGGTGGAACAGTTTGCTTAGGTCCTTAAAGGCTTTAACCAGGGCTTGAGATAAACTTTTTGGCTTTGGCTTGGTTTTCCAAAGTCACTAGCCACTCAGCATTTTCACCAGCCAAAAAGCCCCACACTCGTGCCCCCACCCAGTCAGTGTGATAAAATAACATCTAATCCAATAACATCTGTCCCCACCCAAACATCCCACCCACCCAGACAGTCACTCTTTACATTATCTGTTCCTTTGTAGCTATTTGTGTAATGACAGTATAACAAGTATTGTACTTAGTCATTGTTGCAATGTATTTACTGCATTGAATTGACTCAATACCTAGGAATAAGGTCAGGGTTAGGATTAGGAATATAGTTAGGGTTATTGTTAATGTTAAGGAAGTGTAATGCGGTAAGTACACTGTGTAACAATGAGTATGTAATTACAAAAACTAAGTACAAACTTAAATTAAATTGTAGAGCACTGTGATATATTGTTAACAATATTTGCTTTGATGTCTAGTCCTCTATTCAGTGTGTGTGTGTGTGTGTGTGAGAGAGAGAGAGAGAGAGAGAGAGAGAGAGAGAGGGAGAGAGACAGAGAGAGAGAGGACATCAGAGAGAACATATGGAATTCAATGGAAGAACAGAACACAGAAGAATAGAACACGGTAGAATAGAATGGCTAGGAAACAAGCCATGTTTGATCTGAATGGTAATAAGACTGCAATTATATAGCAGCTTTTAACCAAGAAAGAGAGGCATCTGGGGCAGCTGTCCATGGTGCTGAGAGCTAACTCAGAGACCGCGCAGTGATAATGTGCAGCATATATTTACGAGTGCTATCTTGACTGAGAGGGTGGCCAGGACGGTGTTAGTCTCGAGCCCTTATGCTTAAATTAATGTGGCTAGCTAGCTAACAACCACCGTAATATTAGTTTAATAATACACGTTACATAATACATGCTAGTTTGTTAATACTTACTCGCACATCCACAAATAGGTCTCGGTCTCATTCTCTTTTCTGTTTGTCGATGGTTTGGTTCACCAGGTCTTTTCACAATATTCCACCACATTGTAACGTTAGCTAACTGTCTGTAAAGTAAACCATGGATGAGTCGGTCGCACTAACCAGTTGAGCTGTCAGCTGTCACACACGGAAGCAACACGACGTGGATGGGCCCACTGAAATGGAATGAGCACACTGTGCGCACCCAGTCCTTGTGGGAGTTGTAGTATTATGTAGTATCACCTGGATTGACTTAATTATTGCCGATGCCTTTTGTAGACTACAATTTTTTTTTTCCATAGAAAAAAAGTCACCCGCATTCTACCCACATTTGGCGGGTGGCGGGTGTTAATGTCAAGCCCTGGCTTTAATATAAGACTAGACAGCCGGGGACATCAGCATGTAAGGTGGAACAGTTTCCTTGTGTAAAGGTCAGAAGGTCAGGGCCATCAGAAGATAATGAAATCAAAAGAGTGGACAATTTCCTTAGATACTGTAGATTTATGTAAAGGTAAGACAGTCAGGAATATGTCTTACATGCATTCCCATGTATAGATTTGTATTGTGGTTACACACACAATATCAATTGAAAATAAAGGATATGGAAGGACTTGTCGCAGTCACACTAATTGTATTTCGGTGTCATGTTTCTGCAGTAATCCCGCCTAGGTATGGACAATGAATTTATGACGAGATATTGATGTCAAAGTCCTCCTAGTAGCTGCTTTAAATGAATATGTTGGTTAGTAGATATAGCATGTGCAAGCAGTGTCTGTATGATATTATTTCTGTGCAGCATAGTGTGTGCGTCACTCACTCGTGCGTGAGGTTCTCTGGCTGCTCTTGGAGGAGGAGAAGCTGGTCTTGGTGCGTCGACTTCCTCCTCCACTCAGACTGACTCTGGGCCGCTTGGAGGGGATGACGGCCCGGGACAGGGGGGGAGGGGGCGGAGCCACGCGGGGCTGGTAGGAGTACATCCTGAAGAATGGAGACCGCAAAGGGAGTAAATTAGTCAAACGCTTTTCACAGAAATCTCAAAACTCAAACTAGGGCGGCACGGTGGCACAGTAGTTAGCACCGCTGCCTCACAGCAAAAAGGTCCTGGGTTCGAACCCCAGCAGGGGGCCTTTCTGTGTGGAGTTTGCATGTTCTCCCTGTGTTCATGTGGGTTTCGTCCGGGTACTCTGGTTTCCTCCCACAGTTGTTAAAAGTTATGTTGTAACTTATCTTTGTGGTGCGGCCACTTTGATTGCATGCTAAGTATTTAAGTTACTGACATTCTGAACCGTGTTTATACTGTAGCTACTTTAGCTAAGTATTTAAGTTACTGACATTCTGAGCCGTGTTTATACTGTAGCTACTTTAGCTAAGTATTTAAGTTACTGACATTCTGAGCCGTGTTTATACTGTAGCTACTTTAGCTAAGTATTTAAGTTACTGACATTCTGAGCCGTGTTTATACTGTAGCTACTTTAGCTAAGTATTGAAGTTACTGACATTCTGAACCGTGTTTATACTGTAGCTACTTTAGCTAAGTATTGAAGTTACTGACATTCTGAACCGTGTTTATACTGTAGCTACTTTAGCTAAGTATTGAAGTTACTGACATTCTGAACCGTGTTTATACTGTAGCTACTTTAGCTAAGTATTGAAGTTACTGACATTCTGAACCGTGTTTATACTGTAGCTACTTTAGCTAAGTATTTAAGTTATTGACATTCTGAACCGTGTTTATACTGTAGCTACTTTAGCTAAGTATTTAAGTCATTGACATTCTGAACCGTGTTTATACTGTAGCTACTTTAGCTAAGTATTTAAGTTACTGACATTCTGAACCGTGTTTATACTGTAGCTACTTTAGCTAAGTATTTAAGTTATTGACATTCTGAACCGTGTTTATACTGTAGCTACTTTAGCTAAGTATTTAAGTTATTGACATTCTGAACCGTGTTTATACTGTAGCTACTTTAGCTAAGTATTTAAGTTATTGACATTCTGAACCGTGTTTATACTGTAGCTACTTTAGCTAAGTATTTAAGTTATTGACATTCTGAACCGTGTTTATACTGTAGCTACTTTAGCTAAGTATTTAAGTTATTGACATTCTGAACCGTGTTTATACTGTAGCTACTTTAGCTAAGTATTTAAGTTATTGACATTCTGAACCGTGTTTATACTGTAGCTACATTAGCTAAGTATTGAAGTTACTGACATTCTGAACCGTGTTTATACTGTAGCTACTTTAGCTAAGTATTTAAGTCATTGACATTCTGAACCGTGTTTATACTGTAGCTACTTTAGCTAAGTATTTAAGTTATTGACATTCTGAACCGTGTTTATACTGTAGCTACTTTAGCTAAGTATTTAAGTTACTGACATTCTGAACCGTGTTTATACTGTAGCTACTTTAGCTAAGTATTTAAGTTATTGACATTCTGAACCGTGTTTATACTGTAGCTACTTTAGCTAAGTATTTAAGTTATTGACATTCTGAACCGTGTTTATACTGTAGCTACTTTAGCTAAGTATTTAAGTTATTGACATTCTGAACCGTGTTTATACTGTAGCTACATTAGCTAAGTATTTAAGTTACTGACATTCTGAACCGTGTTTATAAAAAATTGGTTTTGTGGCACAACTTGCCCCCGGTGCGGGGTAAGTTGTGACATTAGAGAGAATACACTGGGGTAAATTGTGCTATTGATAATTTTAAGTAAAACAGATAATTTTAATCTCAAAAGCGGTAAAAGCATCCTGCAGATCTTCATCTCCTTTCCAATCTGACATATCTTCCCCTGTTGCACCTCTTTCACTGCTCTTTCCAACTTCTCAAGAGGAGTTGAAACCCTGTCTGTCTTCCGTTTGTATCTGCGTGGCATGATGGATTTTGGTCTAAAATTAAGAATATCACATCGTTTTAGTGATCAAATGTAAGAATGTCCGATATTATCGGCCGATATCGGCAGTAAAATGTGATATCGGAAAATATCGGTATCGTAAAAAAAAAAAAAAAAAAAAAACAATAACAATATTTGTTATATATATCCAGTGAAATTATTAGTTACCTGAAATTATTCCGTTTTTTGGGGGGGGGGGAACCCTGCATATATCGGTATCGGTTGATATCGGTATCGGAAATTAAGAGTTGGACAATATCGGAATATCGGTATCGGTAAAAAAGCCAATATCGAGCATCCCTAGTAAGAATACAATGTACAATAACAATAAAATACAATAAAGTAATATATATAGTTAATAATTATAAGTTGGGGCAACTTAACAAACAAAACATCTGGCACAACTTAACCCATGCACTTTGGCACAAATCACCCCAAGCCTACAATTTTGAAAAAAATTCATCCCCCAGCTGTTTTGAGCTAGCATCATGCTAACTGTATAGACTCAGGGTGTAGCTTACTAAAGCACTAAAACATGTGTGAACTGTTTTCAAAGTTGTCTATAATTGTTCAAACACAGCAATAAAAAAACCTTGATCATACAAATTTTACTTTGGAGGGCAAATATTTTTTTTTAAACTTAAATGTGTTTAACGCTCAAGCCATGTGTCTCCCTTCTTTGCAGGTTGAGTGAAATGGATGCCTCTTCAAAAATATGTTGTCACATGACCAACTTCTTCTATGGTTTTCTAGATAACAGGGGTGACACTACTTGCCCCTTGGCACAAATCACTCTCCCCTACTGAGTAGCTAAGTATTAAAGTTATTGACATTCTGTACCGTGTAAGCTGTGGTGTTCCACAAGGAAGCATACTAGGTCCGCTACTGTTCCTAATTTATGCAAATGACATGTCGTCAGCTTGTGACTGCAACTTGTTCCTGTTTGCGGACGACTCAGCCCTGCTGGTCTCTGACAAGAACAAGTTACAGGTTGAAAAAACCCTCAGCTCAGAACTAGGCAAAATCTGCATATGGCTCGCTGATAACAAACTATCATTACACATGGGCAAAACAGAGTCCATTCTCTTCGGTTCAAATAACAAACTCAGCAAGACCGACGGCTTCTCAGTTACAGTGGGTGACAATAGTCACAAGGAAAGAAGATATTACCTACATGGGTTCCATCCTAGAGGCAAATCTTTCCTGTGACAAAATGGCATCCAATGTAATAAAAAAAGTCAACCAACGAACTCGATTCTTGTACCGGATCTCCTCACTGGTAAACAAGAATACCCTGAAGACTCTGGCAGGAGCACTCATTCAAGGGTACTACGACTATGCTTGCACCTCATGGTACCAAAGCACCTCAAAGGCGCTAAAAACAAAATTACAAACATCTCAAAACAAACTGGTCAGACTACTGCTTGACCTTACTCCTAGAACCCACCTCACCCCTGCCCACTTTGACAACCTAGGATGGCTTAGAGTAGACGACAGAGTACAGCAACTTGCAATGGGCCTGGTCTACAAGATACACTACACGACCAAGGTACCCATGTACATGTCAAAATACTTCCCAAAGGTCAGTGAATACCACGATCACAACACCAGAGGGAGCTCCACAATTCATGTTAAACCCAGATTCGGCTCAAACAAGGGACTAAACACGTTTCGCAATTATGCCACATCAATGTGGAACGCCCTACCCAAAGATGTAAAGGAATGTGAATCACTACCCACTTTCAAAAACACTCTCAAAAAACACCTACGGGAGACTGCAATTCGAAACTGGCCCCTGTAAATGTCCTAACACAACCCCCTCCAATGTACAGTAAAAATTACCAAGTATGGTCTTGTCAATATTCCAATGTACAGTTTTGCTTGTACAGTAGTACAATGTCACCCACCCACTCCTCCTACCCAACCCCCCCCCCCCCCCCAACCACCTCCAATGTACAGTAACCCCCCCCCCACCTACCCAACCTCCTCCAATGTACAGTTTCTACGTCAAATGTATATACTCTTTTTTTCTGGACTCTTTTCGTATCACAAACAGTACTGTATTTGCAAATCTGGTATGTCATAAATGTATAGATGTAGCAGTACTGTCTATCTGTATGTCATGTATGTCATATATGTTACGATTAATTGAAAATGGGGGACCCTGATGTAAACAAGACAAAAGTCTTTCTCTGGTCTGCATCCCCTTAACAATTGTATGTATTGAGCTGTACTGTACCCATTCTGCAATCTGTTAATAAAGTTTTCAATCAATCAATCAGCTACTTTAGCTAAGTATTTAAGTTATTGACATTCTGAACCATGTTTATACTGTACATGTAGAAGTAATTAACATTCTGATCTGTGTTTATGACACTCTCTCTTATAAACTCTGAATGAAAGGTTATCCTATAACCTAGTTATATGAATACTATAAGTCCTGCGCTCCCGACATACCCGCCCCAACAGCTGAGCTATCAGGTGTAGGGATGCCCCCCGGACCCCGGTTTTAAACGGGAACCGGTACTATATTAGAAAATACCGGAGTATTTATAAGCTCTGACGTCCTCGGTACTGCTATCGATACTCTAGAGAAATTATTATTATTATTATTATTATTTAAAAGTTGCGAACGATCCTCTCTGTCTCTGCACGAGAAGCGAGCCGCAGCCAGCGAGTCAATTATTACACACACTCCTCGCGAGTCGCTCGCTAGTGCTACACATAGACATACGGGTACTACATACGGGTACTCCTTAATGAAAGCGCCCCCGACGCCCCGTGCTATAGCGCGCGGCACACAGACAGCAGCTCTGCATGCACTGAGTCGTGATCATGGCGGATAGAGCGAAGCGTTCTAAAGTATGGATATACTTTACAAGGGTCAATGCCGACAATGCACGTTGCCACAAGTGCAACAAAACATTTGCCAGTAAGGGTGGCAATACGAGCAAATCAATTTATCAAAACATCTGTTGGCAAAACATGATATTAGTGTGCAGAAATGCGCGTATTCGACTGCCTTGCGCGCAGTGTTCCATCTGCATCCACTGCAGCCGTAACCGTAAGCCAAGATACGGAGTTGCCTAGGCTAATAACGAATTATTACAAATAGGCTAATAAACAAAACAATTGTTTAGCTACAAATACTACAATCTAAACTTTTTATAGATCGTCAAGCTGAGGCGTCAGCCACTATGTCCCAGCCCAGTGAGCCCAGGGCCACCACACATCCTCTCTCTACCTCCCTCCACCACCCAAAGTCCTTTCTCCCTAGCAGCTAGAGGAAGGATGACAGAGGATAGGGTGAACGAGTGTCACAGTTCTGTTAGCCTTTTGCATTTGTTGTTTATTATAAAAAGTCTATAATTCAGAGTCAGACACATTTAAAACATTGTTGCTGCTGTTGCTGAAGAAATTATATTAATTTATTATATTTATTTATAAAGTTATATAAAAGAACATTGCTGCTGCTGTTGCTGAAGAAATTATATTTATTTATAATACTTATTTATAAAGTTGTATTTATAAATAATAAAGCAATGTTGATTCTGTTCTTAATTAATTGTCTTTTTTTCTTGCAAAAAAAGAACCAAAAAGAACCGATAAGAGTATCGATAAAGTACCGAACCGTTAAGCAGTATCGATAAGAGTAGTAGTATCGATAAAATCCTAACGATACCCATCCCTAATCAGGTGTAAGGGGGGGAAAAGCGTACAGAATCCCGGACGGCCACGGAATCTGTCCCAGACCTGCCCGACTATGTCTGGACGTAATCCCCACTCGTCAGGGTGAGGACCGCCCCGCGACATCACACCTGCACCCACATTCACCCTGCCGGGGATGTGGAGAGCCCTCAGGCTGCGCAGATGGAGAAACGCCCATTGCCAGCTCGACCGCCGCCCGGTGCAGACAGGGGGAGAGTACTCCTCCCTGTCTGTCGATATACAATGCTGGCGTCGTGTTGTCCTGATCAAAACACCGTTTGAGGACCAGAAGGACTGCCTTCAATTCCAACACATTGAATGTAGCGCAGACCGGGGCAGCATGGTCTTGCCAGCTGCCCCCTACTGTGTTGGCCCGACACGTCCCCCCGCAGTGAGGGAGGCGTCGGTGAAGACTGTGACGTGTGACAGCCTGCTGCCCATGGGGACCAGGCCCTCCCCAGAGGGCGAGGTCCCCCAGTACTGACATGGGAACCTTAGCCGCTTCCACTTGCCTCTCACCGGGTCTATTTCCATACTGGAAAACCACCTCTGTATCCTCCTCACAAAGAGGAGGCCAAGAGGGACCACAGAGTGAGCAGATGCCATCATACCGAGCAGGCGCATCACGGACAGCGCCGTAACCGTCCTAGGACGGAACCTCCCGAGCGTGCCGAGAACACCCACTCGCCGCCGCTCTGAGAGGGATGCCCATATAGACCTTGAGCTTAGAATAAGCCCAAGAACTCCACCCGTTGACTGGGAAGAGGAGTACTCTACTTCCAGTCTACAGCAAAACCCAGGCTGGTGAGGAATTCCACCACCTGCCTGGTATGAGACCTGACGATCTACCCTGACCGGCCAAGGACCAGAACGTCGTCCAGGGCAGAATACACTTCGTAACCCCCGACGACGCAGAGGCCCCAGTGCGATCTCCACGCACTTGGTGAAGATGCGGGGAGCCAGAGAATAGCCGAACGACAGCCTCTGGTACTCATACGCTAAACCCTGCAAAGGAAGCGTAGGTAAGCCCTAGGATGGAAGATCGGGATGAGAATATGCATCCTACAGGTCTATGGAGGAGAACCAAGCCCCCACCTGACAGCGTTCAACAGATGGGATATGGTCAAAATGCTGAACCTTCCATGGGACAGGTCCAGCATGGGTCTGACACCCCCCCTCCCGATTTCTCGGGCACCAGAGAATACCGGGGGGAAACGCCACGCATCGCGTCCGCCTTTGGGACCACAACAATGGCTTGCTTCGCCCACAGAGATTGGATCTCATTGGCCAGAGCTGTCACTGCTGGTGACCCTGACAATAGGGTCTGTACCAAACCTGAAAACGGGTGGGGTTGTGTAAACACAAGTCCCCGCCTCAGCGTTCTCTCCATCCACCTCGACATATGGCACTGCTGTAGCCATATGTGATGATAATCCCAAGCGCACCCGCCGCCACTTGGCGCTGGTCTGCCAGAAACCGTAGATAGGCGGCCCGGTCCCACCCGCTGTGCGTTGCCAACCCTGGACTCGCCAACCGCGCGAGCAGGGCGTCTCGTGGAGCTGGGATACCGCACCCCAACACTACCAACGAGGCAATCGCACCCAAGGGGGGACCCCGACAGAAAGGGCCGGTTTGATACGGGCGAAGCTGACATCACACTGGGTGACAAAAGCTCCCCCACTGAACACCTCGCCAGCATGGATTGCTGAGGAACTGTTCTACAGCTGGACATGCAAGGTGTGAGGCCCCCACACTGCCCGATAGGGTGGGTTCCTACACACCGTAGCCCTGCAGTGATATTACTACCACCCAAATCACGCGCGCCTGCCAGACCACTGCCGGTCTTCCGGGAGTGGGAGGCACTGACGTGATACCCGGCATGGCGAAGGCGAGGTCGGGGGAACCTGCGCTGTTTGCCTCAAGAGGTCTCAAGCCCCCCTGCTGACAACCTTTGTAGTTGACGGACGTAACACCAGGCTCACCAAACACAGACGCAGAACGTGTGGCGTGGGAGCCGCTTGACAACACAACATTCTCACGGACAGACCCAGTTTCAGCCATCAACTGGGTGTCAGCCCCTGTCCCCATGAGAAGCGAAACGTGGGGCCGCTTGCGCTTCATTGAAGGCACGCGACCCGCAACCAAAGGAAACAAATCAGAGCCCTTATCCCGCTGGTTTTGGGGGGGGGGGGGGGGGTTACCGGAGAGCACAGCTAGACGGCGACGATTTTTTAGGGTGTGCTCATCTAATGTAGCCGATCCCTCGGCCGCCAAGGCTGTCGGCCTTGCGGTCACCTGTTGACGTTGTGCCCAGGGTACCTCAGGCGGGGGAAACATGGCCGCTGGTTGAGGGCCTCGCCACAGCCGCTGGCGAGGCCTTGCTCTCACCTCTGGCTGCGCGGTGTGAGGCGGTGTGGGGCCTAGGTCAAATACCGCCCGCGCTCCTGCGGAAAGACCAAAGTCCCTCTGCGGAGAGGGGAGCCCTGAGGAGGGAAAAAACTTCTCACCCCCTCAAAGGGAGACTGATCCAACCAAGATGTCTGTAAACAAGCTTTAACAGCATCCTAGCCCTCCCTGCGGTTATAGCATGCGGCTAGGTCAAAGCTAATAACGTCAAAACCTTGCGCGATGTTTCGACGTCGGCTGGCCCTGCCACCCGACACCATTTTTGACAGCAAAAAACGCAATTCGAACAATGTTACTAGTTGCTGCTAATTCTATACCGTGGCGGTATAGGCTTAACAGCCCACCAGCCACCTGCTGGGCCAACTCACCTCATGGCGTCGGCCGGGCGAGGCACCGTTCCAACATGCCAGAGGCAAAGGACTGATGCCACCTGCTTCACAAGCACGGAGCACCAGTGGTGGTTGCAACAAAAAACGACTACTAGTGAAGCACTGCCTCACTAGTAGGAATGCAGCAACCTCCACTGTGGTGTGCACCCATGAAGGGGTAAATGAATAAATGAACGAAAACTCCACCAACACACTGCAGAATGGGCTAGCCCATACACACAATGTTAAGGGGATGCAGACCAGAGAAACACCAGTCCCGCACACAATTCATAGATTCACAAAAAGCACACCAGCCCTAGGCCTCAGCCGATCCACCCATGAAAAGGTAAACAAGCCCCCGTCAAAACTCCCAACAGTAGACACCGATTGACCGTCAGCATGAATGGTTAAGAGGAGGGAAGACCTTTTTAAAAAGACAGCCCTCGGCGGGGAATCAAAGGAACAGTAACCCAGCATCATAGCATTAGCCGCGCGCTCCAAGATGGCCGGGAAAACGACAACGTTTACCCAGATATCCTGCCCCTTGCGCCAATACACAACTCGGTTGTCTCACGGGACAACGAGCAGTATCACAAATGCCAGCATTGATGCCTGGTGGCGCAGGCCCTACCTGTGCGCGACCTAGCCCGACAGCTAGCCGCCGCGCGACGTCCCTCGATCCGCTGTCAAAAGACGAGGAAACCCCAGGACAGGCCCGATGCGCTGTTAGAATATGCCGAGAAGATTCCAGGGGCTGGCAAATCTCCGGCGAAAACCCAACATTGTTCAATTTCCTTCTGCATTTCATAAGTCAAGTCAAGTCAAGAGTTTTATTTGTCACGGCATACGAGTATACAATGAAATGCGGGTGGTCTTGCCCGCAACGATGTGCAATACAGTGGGTACAACATATAATAGAATCCAATACAAAAAAAATTGTGCAATAACAGGTAACAGGTAACATGGTGTGACATCAAAATCGGTATCTGTACATAGTTATTTACAGAGCATATAGGACATGCTAGGTAGCTTTGGTAGTGCAATACACTGTTACTGTTGCTAATACTGATTTAAAGTGGCCTTTCCTTTTGGCAATAAGTGTGAGTGTGTGCGCATGAGTGTGTGCCCGCTCATGTTGAAGTGTTAAAGTGGCTGCTAGTGTGTGAGCTTGCACAGCGTGCGTGTCGTGTGTGTGCTCATGTGTGCTTATGTGTGGATAGTTCAGTGTTCTGTGGTACTCAATGTTCATTGTTCAGGACTCTGATGGCCTGGGGGAAGAAGCTAAGCCTAAGCCTCTCTGTCCTAGTAGCTGGGGTTCGCAGGCGTCTGCCTGACCTCAGCAGCTGAAACAGGCTGTTATTGGGGTGGTGGGGGTCTTTCATTATTCTGCAGGCTCTGGATTTGCACCTCTTGTTGTATAGAACCTGCAGGGGAGGTAGTGCAATACCCGTGGTACGCTCGGCTGAGCGCACCACTCTCTGTAGGGCCTTCTTGTCCTGTGCCATGCTGTTTCCATACCAGGCAGTGATGTTTCCGGTCAGGATGCTCTCTACAGCTCCTGAGTAGAAGGACTGGAGTATCTTCCCCGATACTCTGAACTTCCTTAACTGTCTCAGGTGGTAGAGGCGCTGTTTCGCCTTCTTTACTACTGTGTCTATGTGTGTTGACCATGTCAGGTCCTCTGAGATGTGGACCCCCAGGTACTTAAAGCTGCTCACCCTGTCCACGGTAGCCCCGTTAATCATCAGTGGTGTGTGCGTCTCCTGCTGTCCTCTCCTATAATCCACAATCAGCTCCTTGGTTTTACCAATGTTCAGGAGCAGGCTGTTGTCCTGGCACCAGCGTTCCAGTACCTCAACCTCCTCCCGGTAGGCCTTCTCGTCGTTGTCCGAGATCAGCCCCACCACCACCGTGTCGTCTGCGAACTTCACTATGGAGTTGGAGCTGAACTTGGCCACACAATCGTGTGTGTAGAGTGAGTACAGCAGGGGGCTCAGAACACAGCCCTGGGGGGACCCGATGCTCAGGGTGATGGTGTTGGAGGTCTGACCCCCCACCCTGACCGCCTGGGGTCTTTCGCTCAGAAAGTCCAGTACCCAGGCGCTCAGGGCGGAGCTCAGACCTAGCTCGATCAGCTTGTCCACCAGTCTGGTGGGGACTATGGTGTTGAACGCTGAGCTGTAGTCAATGAACAACAGTCTCACATAGCCCCCCTTCTGACGGTCAAGGTGCGAGAGGGTGCTGTGCAGTACCTGGGAGACCACGTCGTCGGTGGACCTGTTTGTCCTGTATGCAAATTGCATAGGGTCCATATCACTGGGGAGGGAGGCACAAATGTGGTCCTTGACCAGCCTCTCGAAACATTTCATGACCACAGAGGTGAGTGCCACCGGTCTGTAGTCATTTGGACATGTTGGGGAGGGTTTCTTCGGTACAGGGATGATGGTAGACATCTTGAAGCAGGCAGGGACCACTGACTACGCCAGGGATTGATTAAATATGGCGGTGAACACTGGGGCCAGCTGGTTGGCACAGGACTTGAGTATGCGTCCTGTTATGCCATCTGGGCCAGCAGCCTTCCTGGTGTTCACCTGCATAAATGCTCTTCTCACACTGTGTTCCGACAACGAGAGAGCGTCCCCGCCCCCCCGCGGTTGCCCCCCCCCCTCCACAACAGCCGGCGCGCCAGTGACGTCACTAGCCGGAGAGCCAGCAGCGCCACTGTCTACACCAAACCGAGCGTAGAAGGTGTTGAGCTTGTCCGCGAGGGAGGCGTCGTCGCTCCCCATTGAGGGGGCGCTGACTTTATAGTCAGTTATTGTCTTCAGTCCCTGCCATAATCCTCTTGTGTCGTTTTGTGCCATTTGTGTCTCCAGTTTGTCAGCATATGTCCTCTTAGCAAGTTTAACAGCCTTGCGTAGAGTATAGACTGAAGCCTTATACTCCTCCATGTTTCCTGACTCTCTACCCAGGTTGTAGGCGGTGGTGCGAGAGTTCAGAGCTGCTCTAATAGTGCTGTCCACCCACGGTTTCTGGTTTGGGAAAACCCGCACCATTTTCGTGAGGACAATACCATCAGCTATTGTTGTTATGTAGCTCACCACTGTGTCTGCGAGCTCGCTGACGTCACTGGCGCTTCCTTTGAACATATCCCAATCCGTGTCTGTTAACACGTCCTGGAGCGTGGCCTCTGATTCGTCGGTCCACTTCTTTGTCTCACGTGACACGACGGCGTCACGTGATCTTTGTTGATATGCGGGAAATAGCAAGATGGAGTCGTGGTCACTCAAGCTTGAGGGCCCCGTTAATGGCGGAGCGGCTACTGCCTTGTAGCCGGCTCTGAACGGGGAATAACAGTGGTCGAGTGTGTTCTTCCCTCTCGTGGAGCAGGCGATGTGCTGAAAAAAGGACGGCATCACTTTCTTCAGGTTTGCCTGGTTGAAATCGCCGGCCACTACCATCGCTGCCTCCGGATGTTTGATCTGGTGTCTGTTGAGGTGATCGTGTAGTTCTCCCAGCGCTTTGCCCGTATTCGCGTGTGGGGGAATATATACGGCGGTCATGATGACCGCGGTGAACTCCCTGGGGAGGTGAAACGGACGGCACAGGATAGAAAGGTGTTCCATGTCCGAGTTCTAGAGAACATGCACCCCTTCGGGATTAACCCAGGAATTGTTCGTGAGGAGGCAGACCCCGCCGCCGATGCTCTTTCCTGAGGCAGCCGTTCGATCTGCACGTAGTACGGTGAAGGCGTCCGAGGGAGAGATGCTTTTGTCCGGAGTCGCCGACGTGAGCCATGTCTCCGTGAGACACATGATGTTGATGTCTCTCATCTCCCGTTGGAACCGGACCCTCGCCCTTAAGTCATCCATCCTACCCTCCAACGAACGGGCATTCGCCAGAAAGATGGATGGAATTGCTGGGCGGTAAGCAGCTCTTTTTAGTCTCAGCCTAATACCTCCACGTCTCCCTCTGTGTCTCTTCCTGCCGTACCCTTTGTTCTTTTCCTTGCCGCCATTCTCCCGTCTGATTTCTGCTGGCCATTCTAGGTCTAAAGTGTCTCCAAACTCCTCTTTGAGCCCGGGGTTTAGGTCCATAAGTGTCTGACGGTCGTATGACGTACCCGCCAGTGTTGCTTTAAATAAAAAAGTAGAAAAAACAAACATAATAACTAAAAGTGTGTACATCGTTGCAGAGCTAAAACCAGAGGCGTCTGACTCGGGGTCGCGTCCTCACTACTAGTTCATGGAGTGCACTGCAGCGTCCATGATGGAAACAAAAAAGAGGAAGGGTGAGTGTGACCATGTCCGGTGTCTTATAGGGGGACACTGGGGCGGGGCCTGGTCAAGTGCATGGGTGCATTGTTTTCGTTAATGAAGTACAGTAGGTACTGGAGATAAAGATATATCTCAATATGGCGAAGAGCGAGACGCGATGCCAGTAATGCTATATAACTCTGTTACCTATACTCAACATATACTGCATGAACACTGAACTCTGTTACCTATACTCAACCTATACTCTATGAACTCTGAACTCTGTTACCTATACTCAACCTATACTCTATGAACTCTGTTACCTATACTCAACCTATACTCTATGAACTCTGAACTCTGTTACCTATACTCAACATATACTGCATGAACTCTGAACTATATACTCAACATATACTGCATGAACTCTGAACTCTGTTATCTATACTCAACATACTGTATGAACTCTGAACTCTGTTACCTATACTCAACCTATACTGTATGAACTCTGAACTCTGTTACCTATACGTATCTCTCCATACTTATTCATTATACCAAAATATCCAATCTATAGTCTATTCATATAATATTGTACACACTGTATGTTGTGAAGGGCCAGATTAACACTGAGAATCTACGTTTTATTGTTTTATATAACTTGTATATTATTTATATATATAAGCTATATCCCTTTAAACCTCCGTTTGAATCATAGCATTATTCGCTTTCCTCATTGGATAACGCCCTTGACATTGTCGTCGCCAAGAATCGCGCCCCTCAGACAAGTTCAAAGACTAGTCTGGACAAGTTGAGACATGCCTGGGGCCAGCGCATTGATTCCGGACAAGAGCTTCGGTTGCGCCCTAGAAAGCCCTCTAAGTATATATATTGTGGAAGGCGCAAACAGTAGCAGTTTGTCCGAAGTAATGCAACCGCAGTAGTTGAACCTAACGTATTGTGCAGTTCGTCATTACAGTTAACGCAGTAACGTTAACCGAGTTCGTCTAGTAGCAGAGTCAAGTTCGACCTAACTTAACGTGAAGTAAAGAGTCGTCATTTAGTGTGAATCGTATTACAGCAGTTTGTTCGGTGTGCAGCACTAACAAGCAGTTTGTTCGTTTAGTAACTAGTGTGAACCTTAGCAAGTGTGTGTGGACTTAAAGTAATTAGTATCCGAACACGAGGTGGACCTAGTAGCAGAACTATTGGACATGTGCGCATTGAAACCTACCGCGGCGATATTGTAGAACCATTATTGGTGGATTATAGTGACTTGTGGAAACGTAGTACCGTGGAGAAGAGCATCGTTAATACCATTGTCGTTTGGATTTAACTACCCTGAAGATTCTACATCGGGCTAGCTTCGGGGACGAAGCTGGCTGGCTATCATCATTGCTATCGGGCATTGGATTACAGCTATTACCCTGCTACCGAGCACTTGGATTATAAAGACCGGATCCGTATGAGAACCCCTTTTCTTCAAGTGACCAGCCTGAGTATCCGTATATTCTTCATTCCTCTGGAGCTTACAACTCTGTGGGAGGATATCACCAGTCTCCAGCTATACCCTCGTTTTGCCCCCCTATATTGCCATCTCACGCCATGCAGCGTCCGGTCTAGTATACTTAGCCTAGGAATTATTCATTCCCATTGACTTTGCTACTCTCTGACTTTCTAATATCATTCGCCATAAAAGAGCGACCCAGTAATTATCAGTTGTATCTTCTGCATAATAATAAAATACTGTAAATGATATCTCTTTGTCACCGTGCCGTCTATTTGAGTGTCTGCCATAATAACTGTACTGTCTGGCAAGTAATAATAATAATATGTAGTAGTGGTTTAATCTATCACAATCTTTAATACAGTCAGGGTTTTGTAACCCCTCAGTTACAATTGGTCCTTCGAGCCGGATGGTATCAGTAATACTAATCATATTAATAGTAATATGGCCAGCGGCGGACACTCTCCAAACGGCTCTCCCAAACTAGAGCGCCCTAGGCGCCAACGTCAGCCCCCTCCACACTTGGAGGACTACGCTGTCGTTCTACCTCCTAGCTTATCTAAAAAGACGTTAAGCACGGATAAAACTAATAGCTTAAGTATGCCCAACCTTATCGACTTGTCGGCCCCACTAGTAGAGACCCAAGCTGGTTTAAACGAAACTGACTTAGCTCACGGGGTGGGACAAGCGGGACATGACTTGACTATGCCCAACGACCACAGCGCCACGAGATGGACCTCGGAGCGCCAGAAGATAAAGACAGCGCCACCGAGATGGACCTCGGAGCGCAAGAGGATAAAGAGCGCGCACCCGAGATGGACCTCGGCGCGCACCAAAGAAAAGAGTACCGCGTCTCCGAGATGGACCTCGGAGCGCGGGAGAAGATAAGAAACTGCGCCCTCGAGATGGACCTCGGAGCGCGTAAAGAGAACAGGTCAACGCCAAGCCCTGTCAACTCCAGATCACCATCATCAGCGTCATCCCCAAGCGAGACTGACCAGAGGCTGGCGCAGGTCTTGATCGCCACGCTGACAGCTTCAACCGAAAGAGACCGCATCCAGGGTGAGCGCGACCGTCTCCAAGCGCAACAACAGAGTGAGCGCGAACATTCTGCAGCGGAAAGAGAACGTCTCCAAGCGCAACAAGAGAGTGAGCGTAACCGCCTACAGAGTGAACGCGAACACCTCAGACTGGAAGAGAGTCGCCTCCAGGCTGACGCCACGATGACCATCAGACTGGAAGAGAGGCGCCTCCAGGCTGAAGAAACCATGGAGCGAGACCGCGCCAATGCACAGCGCGAGGCGGAACGAGACCGCGCCAATGCACAGCGCGACGCCGCCAATGCACAGCGCGAGGCGGAGCGAGACCGTCTGCAGGCGCAAATGATGGAGCTAGCGCTCCAAAGGGTGACTCCCCACTCTTCCACCCGGAGCTCCCGGAGATCATCACGACACGGGTCGAGGGCACCTTCCTCTCCAGGACCAATCTACACGGGACCCAGCCAACGGGAAGAACCTGCTTACGTCGCCGAGTCCCCTCCCCGACCAATCTACACGGGACCCAGCCAACGGGAAGAACCTGCTTACGTCGCCGAGTCCCCTCCCCGACCAATCTACATGGGACCCAGCCAACGGGAAGAACCAGCCTACGTCGCCGAGAAACTAACCAAGCGACTACAAAGCCTAGCGGAGGACGAGGGAGGACATAAAGCCCACACGCACGAACCCATCTCGGACCAGGAGGAACAGTACAGCCCCGACCTCAGCCCCGAGACGCTGCGTTACGAACCCCCAACCCGTCCCAAGGGTGAGTTTAATCAACAGTCAGCACCGAGGAGCAGTACCTGGGGGCCCGGCCTCTGGTTCCCACCCAGCACGAACCCACGACCCCACGTACGGGGAGACTCGCCAAGGAGGCCTCTCCCCCTACGCGCATCAGTGTCACAGCCATCCATGGCATCTTACATTGGAACACCCACATTCCCAGACTTTACGCGTGAAGACAGAGCGCAGTATACCGAACTGCGCATGTGTTTAGAGACCATTATGTCCGGAGTACAGGACGAGTCCTACAAATATGCCATCCTCCTCAAGCACCTTAAAGTACCCAGAGCGCACAACATAGCGCTGGCATATTCTAACTCAAGGACCCCCTACTCTGATGCCCTGGTGGCCCTCGACGCGCATTATGGACGTACATGGGACTATGTAATTCAAGAGATACGGGAGATTGAACGTCTCCCCCCAGCTAAAGACAATAGAGCCCTGGATGACCTATCCATTAAAGTACAATCCCTGGTAGGGATGCTCGGGTCACAAAGAGAGAAGGGGATGCACGAGTTATACGCCAACTCCAACGTGGAGCGGATATTAGAGAAGCTCCCCCCATCCCGCCAAGAACGTTTTCGGCGGCAAAGAGATCACCGTGACCCCCACGGCCCAGAACAATCACTCCTAGACCTTGCTGACTTCCTAGCCAGAGAGGTCAGCAGCCTACGGATCGACACCTTCGCGTGGGGCGGCTCTAACCCTAAAGATGGACCGAGAAGGTTTAAAGACAACGGCAGGCCCGTCACCGTGATGCACCAGGCCGAGGCGGTGTCACGGCAGACGAGTCCCAACCCCCACGCCAAGGAGAAATGGAAGGCTGCCTGTCAGTACTGCGACAGTGAACACTGGCTGTCACAGTGCGACGCCTTCAAAGGACTGACTACAGCTGAAATAAGTCAGTGGCTTAAGGATAACAGCCGCTGCTTCCGCTGCGCGCGCGGCCACATGGCAGCAGAGTGCCGCCTCAAGAAAAGGTGCGGCAAGTGTGACGGCGCCCACCTAGAAGTACTACACGAGAGCAACAAACGCCCACCAGGAAACCAAAGTAGGCCCACCACAGTGATGTACCAGGCCGAGGCGGTGTCACCACAGACGAGTCACCACTCCCCCGCCAAAGAGGAATGGAAGATCACATGTTTTTACTGCCACGGCGGACACTGGCTGTCACAGTGCGACGACCACAAGAAACTGACCCCCGCCGAAATGGATCAGCGGCTTAAGGCTAACACGCATGACAATAAAAGGTGAAAATGTCTCGTTCACCATAGCAGCGATCGACCACCCTGAGAAGCGGTACAGCATCAACAAGGCGCTCATGAGCGACGACATAGGTCTGTCACGCTATGACTACCCCATCCCACAGCTGATGGAGAAGTACGCGCACCTACGCCGACTGCCTATACCGCTCATCGACGGCGCCACACCGACCCTGCTCATAGGCTCCGACCACGCGGACCTCATTGTCCCAACCAAGGCGGCCCACATCGGACCCAAAGGATGCCCAGCCGCGGTTAAGACCCGACTGGGGTGGACGCTCCAGGGCCCCCTCTACGGACCTGCCAGCCAACCAACGATCACACGCTGCCTTTACACGAAGGTGAGCGACACAGACAACACTCTCTTACAGCCTGTTGAGAGGCTATGGACATTAGACGCGATGCCATTTAAGACCGAATGTAAGATGGTTCGGCCCAAAGAGGACAAGTACGCCATCGCTCTACTAGATCCAAAGACTACGAGAGTCAAGGTCGACGGAGTGTTCAGACACGCAACCCCACCCTTGAAGCGGACGAAGATGCCTGTGAGAGAACCGTGGGCTCAAGAAGAGGGAGTTCCGAACTCCACCCCCCTCAGCTACGCTCCAAGCGACGTAGCTGACCTCGAACCCAGCACCCCAAACTACCTCTTGATGGGGCGGCCGGACCCGGCCCCTCCTCAGACGGTGTACAGACAGGACGACAGGAACGGACGGAGGATGTGGAGACACAACCAAGCACAGATCGACCAGTCTTGGGCCCGCTTCCTCCTACGCTACCTACCATCCCTTCCAGCCCGTCAGAAGTGGGTTAAGGACAGGGACAACCTGAATGTGGACACAGTCGTCATGATAATAGACCAGTCACTACCCCGAGCTACGTGGCCGGCCGGCCGCGTGAGCAGAGTGATTACTGGTGCCGATGGGAAGGTCAGAGCGGCAAAAGTCATCGTCCAAGGGCGGACTTACACCAGACCTGTGGTTAAGTTGATAGAGCTGCCGGAGATCCCCGACTCCCCTGACGACGACCATGACCCACTGACTTTGTAGATAGCTCCAACTCCTCACAACAAAGTATGGAGAAGTTGACTGGACACTAATATTAATCTGTGCCCTTTACTAATTAGGTGCGGACTAATTAGGAGGCGGCTGTTGTGAAGGGCCAGATTAACACTGAGAATCTACGTTTTATTGTTTTATATAACTTGTATATTATTTATATATATAAGCTATATCCCTTTAAACCTCCGTTTGAATCATAGCATTATTCGCTTTCCTCATTGGATAACGCCCTTGACATTGGTGGCGCCAAGAATCGCGCCCCTCAGACAAGTTCAAAGACTAGTCTGGACAAGTTGAGACATGCCTGGGGCCAGCGCATTGATTCCGGACAAGAGCTTCGGTTTCGCCCTAGAAAGCCCTCTAAGTATATATATTGTGGAAGGCGCAAACAGTAGCAGTTCGTCCGAAGTAATGCAACCGCAGTAGTTGAACCTAACGTATTGTGCAGTTCGTCATTACAGTTAACGCAGTAACGTTAACCGAGTTCGTCTAGTAGCAGAGTCAAGTTCGACCTAACTTAACGTGAAGTAAAGAGTCGTCATTTAGTGTGAATCGTATTACAGCAGTTCGTTCGGTGTGCAGCACTAACAAGCAGTTTGTTCGTTTAGTAACTAGTGTGAACCTTAGCAAGTGTGTGTGGACTTAAAGTAATTAGTATCCGAACACGAGGTGGACCTAGTAGCAGAACTATTGGACATGTGCGCATTGGAACCTACCGCTGCGATATTGTAGAACCATTATTGGTGGATTATAGTGACTTGTGGAAACGTAGTACAGTGGAGAAGAGCATCGTTAATACCATTGTCGTTTGGATTTAACTACCCTGAAGATTCTACATCGGGCTAGCTTCGGGGACGAAGCTGGCTGGCTATCATCATTGCTATCGGGCATTGGATTACAGCTATTACCCTGCTACCGAGCACTTGGATTATAAAGACCGGATCCGTATGAGAACCCCTTTTCTTCAAGTGACCAGCCTGAGTATCCGTATATTCTTCATTCCTCTGGAGCTTACAACTCTGTGGGAGGATATCACCAGTCTCCAGCTATACCCTCGTTTTGCCCCCCTATATTGCCATCTCACGCCATGCAGCGTCCGGTCTAGTATACTTAGCCTAGGAATTATTCATTCCCATTGACTTTGCTACTCTCTGACTTTCTAATATCATTCGCCATAAAAGAGCGACCCAGTAATTATCAGTTGTATCTTCTGCATAATAATAAAATACTGTAAATGATATCTCTTTGTCACCGTGCCGTCTATTTGAGTGTCTGCCATAATAACTGTACTGTCTGGCAAGTAATAATAATAATATGTAGTAGTGGTTTAATCTATCACAATCTTTAATACAGTCAGGGTTTTGTAACCCCTCAGTTACACTGTATATACATTCATCTACATCTGTATACATATCCACAGTACACACTGTACATATATATTATGCAAAACAGAAAAAAACTAAAACAATATATGTAAAACATGAAAGAAATCAAATAAAAATGTAAACACCCGTGAGTATCAAGTCCCTTCCTCATCCCTGTACCTCGTGAACATTTTCCTTATACATCAGTTTGAATTGTCTCATGTTTGGACATTGCTTTAGCACCACATTTAGAGTCTTCCACAGTTTCACTCCACATATTGAGATGCAGTGTCTTCTCATGGTAGTGCGTACATTTAGAACTCCTAAATTGAGTTCTCCCCTCAGATTATAACCCACCTCCCTATCAAAGAACAGTTCTTGAATGTTTCCTGGAAGTACATGACCTTTTGCTTTATACATTAATTGTGCCATTTTTTATTCCACAAGATCATTTAACTTTAATGTTTTTTACTTTAAAAAATAATATGTTTGTAGTGTAGAATATAAGTGTTTCCCCAGACTTCAGCACAGTAATTTAAATATGGTAAAACTAGTGAACAGTAGAGAATGTAGAGTGATTTTCTATCCAGAATGTGCTTTACTTTACTCATGACTGAAATGCTTCTTGACAGTTTAGATTGGACATTTTTTATGTGAGGTTTCCAACAGATTTTATGGTCTTATTACACCTAGGAATTTATTTTCATAAACTCTTTCAATAATCACATCATTTATTTTAACTTGTACTTGAGTATTTAATCTAGTTTCCAAATAACATAATTTTAGTTTTGCTCAAGTTCAATGATAATTTGTTTCTATCAAACCATTTTTTAAATTTCTTCATTTCAGATGTGATGACCTCTAAAAGCTGCTGGATATTCTCACCAGAAAAAAAATTATTAGTGTCATCCGCAAATAAAATAAATTTAAATATATTGGATACTTTATATATATCGTTAATGTACAAGATGAACAGTTTTGGACCCAACACTGACCCCTGGGGGACACCACAAGCAATGTCCAAACATTCAGATTTATAATCTCTCATTGTCACAAATTGTCCAATACAACCCCCCTGATCCCATATCTTTCCAATTTCCTGATTAATATATCATGATTAATAGTATCAAATGCTTTTTTTTTAGATCAATGAATACTCCAGCTACATGTTTTTTTTTTGTCTATGGAATTTGTGATTTTTTCAATGCGTTCTATTAATGCTAGTGATGTTGAACGGTGTGTTCTGAATCCATACTGGCTATCGGTGAGTAAATTATGTTTATCAATGAATTTATCTAATCTGTTGTTGAAGAGTTTTTCTAATATTTTTGAAAACTGAGGAAGTAGAGAAACAGGCCTATAATTTGTGAAGTGGTGTTTATCTCCAGTCTTGAACAGAGGTATGACTTTTGCTATTTTAATTTTATTCGGAAATCGACCAGTTTTGAATGATAAATTGCAGATGTGCGTGAGTGGTTTTGAAATCCCACTAATGAAATTTTTTACTATGTCCCACTATATTTCTTACTAGTTAAACCACTAGTTAGTATGGTTTATTACCATAGTGTATGCATAGTTGTACCACTGTATAATATTGTACATTAGGGCTGCAACGATTAGTCGACATAATCGACAACGTCGATCATAAAAATTCGTCGACGCAGAATTTTTGTGTCGATGCGTCATATAAAAAGTAAACAGAGAGCCGGTAACGTTCATTCAAAACTGCGCAAATGCACCACAGGAAGTGCTGGGGCAGTATCATTTCCCTTGTCTGCCATGACTGCATTCTGTGTACTAACGACAAAGAAGAAGAAAGCAGCAGCGCGAGCACCCTGGAACCGTGATGACAGCTACTCGGATCATGGGTACGTTTTAGCTTACATGTTGGAAAACAGAATGTCTCATGGATAATGCTTGCTAAGCGAACGCTATTTCAGTTAATATGTTGAGGCTGCATGTTCACCAACTACTATGTAACGTTAGATAACGTTAAACGGCGCCAAGCTTACAAGCTACTAGAGCTTGGCTAGGCTAACAGTGTTTATTTACAGCTCCGTGAATTAGCACCAAGTGTCGTATTTTTGCAGACTGGAGTATTAATTAGGTAAGTTAAAATAGCTAGTGCTAACGTCCACTGTCTATATAGCGCCATGGTCTAGACTAGGCTGCTTTTTTTTCTCAGTTGAAAAAAGTTGAACTTTTTGGGCTAAGACTGCAGAGACAGGGAACGTTAGTGCTAGCTATCTGATAATCTATCATCTATCTGATGATTTATAAGTTTGCTATAGCAATGCAATCACAGGTTCCTTTATGGACGCTGTCATTTGTAAATGGTGTGTTCCTCTGCAGGAAATCAGAGTAAGTAAGACACACACACACAGCTCCTCTCACTCACACACAGCAAACAAAAGACCTAGAAGTCTGTCTGATCTGACTCATCCACCTCCTCTCCTCACCGCTTACAGCTGTTGGAGCCTAGTGAGTGGATCCACGTCACCCTCTTGGACCAGGTTTACAGCCCCATCAGAACCACAGTGCTGGGGCAGAGGCTGCTACTTTTAAAACATTATCTTTACATTTAAACTTGCACTTTAATTTGTATTATTTAATTTGTTTATTATGATTGATTATTGTATTTGTTATTAAAATACATTTGATTAAGCAAGTAGCTTAATTAAGATCCAAATTCAAATGTTTCATGAGTCCTTATTTAAATTTGCTATGGGATCATGTTAACACTTTGGATGCCCAACCCGAGTTTTCTCGGGTTTACCCCCCGCGGGTTGAATGCCCATAACGAGAATATAGTTTTTTTTTTAATTAGCGATCTGAATTCATATTTCATCAACCGAGTCTACCGTTGGTAAATCAGCCACCCCCGGCGCTCAGATGTGAAAAAAGCACCCCCTATCGTCTCCCAGATGGTAATTCACCCTTTTGGATTGGATTCAATGAAAATGCATGGGGAAAAAAGACCCGGACTCCACATTTTACTTCTCACGCAAGCAACCGGGGCCGATCAGCTTCATGCTGGAGCCTCAGAGCAGCGGGGATTATGTGTTTTACTGTATACGCGGTGGATCAATAAAAGGATCGATTTTTGGAATGGTCGATCAGGAATTAGAATAATCCATTTGGATACCATCTGATCTCAGGTAAGGAATCTATTTTACCAGTATTAGGATAATCAGACCTTTTTTCACGGAGATATAAGCTTTCCCCCTATATGTGATATGGCTGTTTTGACTGTGCGAGTGATCAGGAAATAAGAGAATCGATTTACAGCTTGCGGCACCAGCGTGCATATGTACACATATACTATCGATAATCTAGCGTTTATTTGAAAACGATTCATAAATAGGCCGAACAATGACAACGTTCTAGAATATTACAGTACATCAGCGTTTAGCAGGGATTATTTTTTTCTTCTTCTTGAAAACGAGGGCTTTTCAGAATGATATAAAACGTAAATGAACCGATAAAAAAACAATCCGCTTCGACAATGTTGACTGGAAATGGGTCATTGATAATGTGACGGGCAGATTAGACACATAGCCATAATTTCACACCCTCTGAGGTAAAACATGCACTGGAGCCGCGCCCACAGGAAGCAGAGATGGAGGGTGTGACAGAAATAATCGTTAGATTAGTCGACTAATCGAAAAAATAATCGACAGATTAGTAGACTACCAAAATAATCGTTAGTTGCAGCCCTATTGTACAGCTTAGCATATTTACTCTGTAGCTTCGTCATATGTACTCACATATTCACATGTTACACTGTCTACTGCAATGCACTTTACTGCTACTTTGCCCTCTGGTTAGATGTCAACTTAATTCCGTTGTACTTGTGCAATGACAATACATTTGAATCTAATCTAAAACATAAACCATCGACCTAAAAGTCCAAAGAATGGAAAGCTTACCTTTCATAGTAATCCCTCTGGAAGTCATAGTCCAGATCAAACGAGGAACTGTGGGGAGAACAGAGAGCAGAGAACAGAGGATTCATTAAAGGGGCACTTCACCAAAAAAAACTATGCTGATTTAAGATAAGATAAGATATTCCTTTATTGATCCCCTTGGGGAAATTCAGGCATCATAGCAGCATGGGGGAGGGGAGGTAGAGGTGCATGGTGATAGTAGAAGACATGATACTGGTCATAAAATTATAGTACAGTGGGGAAGTAAAAAAATATATAAAATAGGCAGTGTAAACAATATAACAATAATTAACTGTGAATATGCGCATACGGGTACAGTAGGGAACACATTTGTTGACTAAACAGCTGTAAGCCATCAAGAGTTGGAGGAATCAAACCAGCCAGTCTTGATGTTAAAGGAGCACTTCACCAAAAAAACAATGCTAATTTATTTTATACATAATGTCACACAAAAACTCAAAAATGTTGCACAAATAATTTTATCGGTATCCATCTTCATGTCCGACTCCGGAGAAGACGGCAATTGTGTTTCTTGGACCTACCTGTACATGTCTACCCTGTTGCTGTGACGACAGGACCTACCTGTACATGTCTACCCTGTTGCTGTGACGACAGGACCTACCTGTACATGTCTACCCTGTTGCTGTGACGACAGGACCTACCTGTACATGTCTACCCTGTTGCTGTGACGACAGGACCTACCTGTACATGTCTACCCTGTTGCTGTGACGACAGGACCTACCTGTACATGTCTACCCTGTTGCTGTGACGACAGGACCTACCTGTACATGTCTACCCTGTTGCTGTGACGACAGGACCTACCTGTACATGTCTCCAGCAGAACGCTTCACCGTCTTTGACCTGTGTGGCTTCGGCTCATTGGCTAGGTTTATATCTGAGGAAAAAGACAAGAGGTATGGGGGGGGGGGGGGGGTACAGGAACGTCAGCAGGGGTTGTGTAAGGTTGGACAGGACGAGTAATGAACAGGTATTATGGTGACACGTACTCTCGCATCATCCCCCTCCCCCCGACCTTAACGCCTTGCTTCACTTCCTGCCCCTTCTTACCTCCTTAATCTTCTTAGAGTAATAAAAAATTTTCACACAAATAAACGTCTCTTGTACTACTTTTACTAGAAGACGACCGCAGTCGTTAGCACGACTTTTCCCTCGAAGCAACAGTTGTGATTGGAGGATCAAGAAAAGTGGGGCGGGCTTGAGATGGGTCAATTGTTTTTTCCGAATGAAAAGTAGTTGAGTTACGTTCAGTAAATCCTCACAGATTAATACAGCGGAAAAAGCTATTGCTTTTTAATGCCTCATAATTATACCAAGATGGAAGACGGTAAGTCTTTTCATATTATTATGTCACTACACAACAAGTTTGGGATCTCTGACGTTAGAATGGGATGTGAGCGCTGCCTAGAAGGTATAGAGAAGTGAATCACATGGTAACTGTTTATAGGTGATAATGGTTAAACGTTCACCCATACTAGGGCTGCAAGATTCTTGCTCAAATGTGAATCACGATTTTTCTCTCTAAGAATTGAGATCACGATTCTCACACGATTCTTATTTTTCGTCATCATTTAAAAAAGGTAAAGTAAAATGTAAAAAAAAAAAATCGAATTAAAAGAAATGTAAGTAAAAGAAAAAAATCTGCATAATTTAGAAATGAGATTGCATAGGTTTATGAATCGAGATTGCGCTTTTTTCCGATTAATCGTGCGGCCCTAACCCATACTGTACCAGAGTTGGCCTTTGAGACAGATTGTTTTTGCAGTGAAGCACATGGTCATCCCCTCGTCATCCCAACCTGCAGACCTGCAGAACCTTCGCCTAAATTATTCTGGAACACTAAGACAGTAGCCTCACTCTCTACCACTAAGACAGTCGCCTCACTCTCTACCACTAAGACAGTAGCCTCACTCTCTACCACTAAGACAGTAGCCTCGCCTCACTCTCTACCACTAAGACAGTAGCCTCACCTCACTCTCTACCACTAAGACAGTAGCCTCACCTCACTCTCTACCACTAAGACAGTAGCCTCACTCTCTACCACTAAGACAGTAGCCTCGCCTCACTCTCTACCACTAAGACAGTAGCCTCACCTCACTCTCTACCACTAAGACAGTAGCCTCACCTCACTCTCTACCACTAAGACAGTAGCCTCACCTCACTCTCTACCACTAAGACAGTAGCCTCACTCTCTACCACTAAGACAGTAACCTCACTCTCTACCACTAAGACAGTAGCCTCGCCTCACTCTCTACCACTAAGACAGTAGCCTCACTCTCTACCACTAAGACAGTAGTCTCACTCTCTACCACTAAGACAGTAGCCTCACCTCACTCTCTACCACTAAGACAGTAGCCTCACTCTCTACCACTAAGACAGTAGCCTCACTCTCTACCACTAAGACAGTAGCCTCGCCTCACTCTCTACCACTAAGACAGTAGCCTCACTCTCTACCACTAAGACAGTAGTCTCACTCTCTACCACTAAGACAGTAGCCTCACTCTCTACCACTAAGACAGTCGCCTCACTCTCTACCACTAAGACAGTAGTCTCACTCTCTACCACTAAGACAGTAGCCTCACTCTCTACCACTAAGACAGTAGCCTCGCCTCACTCTCTACCACTAAGACAGTAGCCTCACTCTCTACCACTAAGACAGTAGTCTCACTCTCTACCACTAAGACAGTAGCCTCACTCTCTACCACTAAGACAGTCGCCTCACTCTCTACCACTAAGACAGTAGTCTCACTCTCTACCACTAAGACAGTAGCCTCACTCTCTACCACTAAGACAGTAGCCTCACTCTCTACCACTAAGACAGTAGTCTCACTCTCTACCACTAAGACAGTAGCCTCACTCTCTACCACTAAGACAGTAGTCTCACTCTCTACCACTAAGACAGTAGTCTCACTCTCTACCACTAAGACAGTAGCCTCACTCTCTACCACTAAGACAGTAGTCTCACTCTCTACCACTAAGACAGTAGCCTCACTCTCTACCACTAAGACAGTAGCCTCGCCTCACTCTCTACCACTAAGACAGTAGCCTCACTCTCTACCACTAAGACAGTAGCCTCACTCTCTACCACTAAGACAGTAGCCTCACTCTCTACCACTAAGACAGTAGCCTCGCCTCACTCTCTACCACTAAGACAGTAGCCTCACTCTCTACCACTAAGACAGTAGCCTCGCCTCACTCTCTACCACTAAGACAGTAGCCTCACTCTCTACCACTAAGACAGTAGTCTCACTCTCTACCACTAAGACAGTAGCCTCACTCTCTACCACTAAGACAGTCGCCTCACTCTCTACCACTAAGACAGTAGTCTCACTCTCTACCACTAAGACAGTAGCCTCACTCTCTACCACTAAGACAGTAGCCTCACTCTCTACCACTAAGACAGTAGTCTCACTCTCTACCACTAAGACAGTAGCCTCACTCTCTACCACTAAGACAGTAGCCTCACTCTCTACCACTAAGACAGTAGCCTCACTCTCTACCACTAAGACAGTAGCCTCACTCTCTACCACTAAGACAGTAGCCTCGCCTCACTCTCTACCACTAAGACAGTAGCCTCACTCTCTACCACTAAGACAGTAGCCTCACTCTCTACCACTAAGACAGTAGCCTCACTCTCTACCACTAAGACAGTAGCCTCGCCTCACTCTCTACCACTAAGACAGTAGCCTCGCCTCACTCTCTACCACTAAGACAGTAGCCTCACTCTCTACCACTAAGACAGTAGCCTCACTCTCTACCACTAAGACAGTAGCCTCACCTCACTCTCTACCACTAAGACAGTAGCCTCACCTCACTCTCTACCACTAAGACAGTAGCCTCACTCTCTACCACTAAGACAGTAGCCTCGCCTCACTCTCTACCACTAAGACAGTAGCCTCACCTCACTCTCTACCACTAAGACAGTAGCCTCACCTCACTCTCTACCACTAAGACAGTAGCCTCACCTCACTCTCTACCACTAAGACAGTAGCCTCACTCTCTACCACTAAGACAGTAACCTCACTCTCTACCACTAAGACAGTAGCCTCGCCTCACTCTCTACCACTAAGACAGTAGCCTCACTCTCTACCACTAAGACAGTAGTCTCACTCTCTACCACTAAGACAGTAGCCTCACCTCACTCTCTACCACTAAGACAGTAGCCTCACTCTCTACCACTAAGACAGTAGCCTCACTCTCTACCACTAAGACAGTAGCCTCGCCTCACTCTCTACCACTAAGACAGTAGCCTCACTCTCTACCACTAAGACAGTAGTCTCACTCTCTACCACTAAGACAGTAGCCTCACTCTCTACCACTAAGACAGTCGCCTCACTCTCTACCACTAAGACAGTAGTCTCACTCTCTACCACTAAGACAGTAGCCTCACTCTCTACCACTAAGACAGTAGCCTCACTCTCTACCACTAAGACAGTAGTCTCACTCTCTACCACTAAGACAGTAGCCTCACTCTCTACCACTAAGACAGTAGTCTCACTCTCTACCACTAAGACAGTAGCCTCACTCTCTACCACTAAGACAGTAGTCTCACTCTCTACCACTAAGACAGTAGTCTCACTCTCTACCACTAAGACAGTAGCCTCACTCTCTACCACTAAGACAGTAGTCTCACTCTCTACCACTAAGACAGTAGCCTCACTCTCTACCACTAAGACAGTAGCCTCGCCTCACTCTCTACCACTAAGACAGTAGCCTCACTCTCTACCACTAAGACAGTAGCCTCACTCTCTACCACTAAGACAGTAGCCTCACTCTCTACCACTAAGACAGTAGCCTCGCCTCACTCTCTACCACTAAGACAGTAGCCTCACTCTCTACCACTAAGACAGTAGCCTCGCCTCACTCTCTACCACTAAGACAGTAGCCTCACTCTCTACCACTAAGACAGTAGTCTCACTCTCTACCACTAAGACAGTAGCCTCACTCTCTACCACTAAGACAGTCGCCTCACTCTCTACCACTAAGACAGTAGTCTCACTCTCTACCACTAAGACAGTAGCCTCACTCTCTACCACTAAGACAGTAGCCTCACTCTCTACCACTAAGACAGTAGTCTCACTCTCTACCACTAAGACAGTAGCCTCACTCTCTACCACTAAGACAGTAGCCTCACTCTCTACCACTAAGACAGTAGCCTCACTCTCTACCACTAAGACAGTAGCCTCACTCTCTACCACTAAGACAGTAGCCTCGCCTCACTCTCTACCACTAAGACAGTAGCCTCACTCTCTACCACTAAGACAGTAGCCTCACTCTCTACCACTAAGACAGTAGCCTCACTCTCTACCACTAAGACAGTAGCCTCGCCTCACTCTCTACCACTAAGACAGTAGCCTCGCCTCACTCTCTACCACTAAGACAGTAGCCTCACTCTCTACCACTAAGACAGTAGCCTCACTCTCTACCACTAAGACAGTAGCCTCGCCTCACTCTCTACCACTAAGACAGTAGCCTCACTCTCTACCACTAAGACAGTAGTCTCACTCTCTACCACTAAGACAGTAGTCTCACTCTCTACCACTAAGACAGTAGCCTCGCCTCACTCTCTACCACTAAGACAGTAGTCTCACTCTCTACCACTAAGACAGTAGCCTCACTCTCTACCACTAAGACAGTAGCCTCACTCTCTACCACTAAGACAGTAGCCTCACTCTCTACCACTAAGACAGTAGCCTCACTCTCTACCACTAAGACAGTAGCCTCACTCTCTACCACTAAGACAGTAGCCTCGCCTCACTCTCTACCACTAAGACAGTAGCCTCACTCTCTACCACTAAGACAGTAGCCTCACTCTCTACCACTAAGACAGTAGCCTCACTCTCTACCACTAAGACAGTAGCCTCACTCTCTACCACTAAGACAGTAGCCTCACTCTCTACCACTAAGACAGTAGCCTCACTCTCTACCACTAAGACAGTAGCCTCACTCTCTACCACTAAGACAGTAGCCTCGCCTCACTCTCTACCACTAAGACAGTAGCCTCACTCTCTACCACTAAGACAGTAGCCTCACTCTCTACCACTAAGACAATAGCCTCACTCTCTACCACTAAGACAGTAGCCTCACCTCACTCTCTACCACTAAGACAGTAGCCTCACCTCACTCTCTACCACTAAGACAGTAGCCTCACCTCACTCTCTACCACTAAGACAGTAGCCTCACTCTCTACCACTATTACCATTGGTGACTGGCACATGATTAACCTGCTAGTTTATATACACACACACACACACACACACACACACACACACACACACACACACACACACACACACACACACACACACACACACACACACACACACACACACACACACACACACACACACACACACACACACACACACACACCTCACCTAGCACCTGTCCCACAATCATGCGGCCGTCCTCCCCGCCCACGGCGGTGCGGGCGTTCCTCTCGTTGGCGAACTGGACGAAGGCGAAGCCCTTGTGAACGGAGCAGCCCACGATCATGCCGTACTTGGAGAAGATGGCCTCCACGTCGGCCTTGGTGACCACCAGCGTGTTCAGGTTGCCGATGAAGACGCGGGAGTTCATCGAGCGCGGGTCCGTCTTGTTGGTGACGTTGCTGGCCATCAGGCTGGCGGAGGTTGGGGACAGACTGGGGGGGGGGGGGGGGGGGCAATGGTGATGGGGGGGGGGGGGGGCAAAGGGGAGAGGACATGAAACAGAGGGGAGAGAAAGAGAGAGAGAGGGCGTGAAACAGAGGGGAGAGAGAGATAGAGAGAGAGAAAGAGAGGGAGTGGAACAGAGGGGAGTGGAACAGAGAGAGGGTGTGGAACAGAGGGGAGAGAGAGGACGTGGAACAGAGGGTAGAGAGAGAGAGAGGACGTGGAACAGAGGGGAGAGAGAGAGAGGACGTGGAACAGAGGGGAGAGAAAGAGAGAGGACGTGAAACAGGGGAGAGACAGATAGAAAGAGAGAGAGGGTGTGAAAAAGAGGGGAGAGAAAGAGAGAGCGTGGAACAGAGGGGAGAGAAAGAGAGAGAGGGAGTGGAACAGGGGAGAGAAAGAGAGAGGGAGTGGAACAGAGGGGAGAGAAAGAGGGTGTGAAACAGGAAAAAGAAAGAGAGAGAGGGTGTGAAACAGAGGAAAGAGAGAGAGAGGGTGTGAAACAGAGGAGAGAGAAAGAGAGGACGTGGAACAGAGGGGAGAGAGAGAGGGCGTGGAACAGAGGAAAGAGAGAGAGAGGATGTGAAACAGAGGGAAGAGAGAGAGGACGTGGAACAGAGGAAAGAGAGAGAGAGAGAGGATGTGAAACAGAGGGGAGAGAGAGGGTGTGAAACAGAGAGAGAGAGAGAGAGGGTGTGGAACAGAGGGGAGAGAGAGAGAGAGGGTGTGGAACAGAGGGTAGAGAGAGAGGGTGTGGAACAGAGGAGAGTGAGAGAGAGAGAGAGAGAGAGAGAGAGAGAGAGAGAGAGAGAGAGAGAGAGAGAGAGAGAGAGAGAGAGGGTGTGGAACAGAGGAGAGAGAGAGAGGGTGTGGAACAGATGAGAGAGAGATGGTGTGGAACAGAGGGGAGAGAGCAAGAGAGAGGGTGTGGAACAGAGAGAGAGAGAGAGAGGGTGTGGAACAGAGGGGGAGAGAGAGAGGGGGCGTGGAACAGAGGGGAGAGAGAGAGCGGGTGTGGAACAGAGGGGAGAGAGAGCGAGAGAGGGCGTGGAACAGAGGGGAGAGAGAGAGAGAGAGAGAGAGAGAGAGAGAGAGAGAGAGAGAGGGCGTGGAACAGAGGGGAGAGAGAGAGAGGGTGTGGAACAGAGGGGAGAGAGAGAGAGAGAGAGAGAGAGAGAGAGGGGGGGTGTGGAACAGAGGAGAGAGAGAGAGGGTATGGAACAGAGGGGAGAGAGAGGGCGTGGAACAGAGGGGAGAGAGAGAGAGAGGGTGTGGAACAGAGGGGAGAGAGAGACAGGGCGTGGAACAGAGGGGAGAGAGAGAGAGAGAGGGCGTGGAACAGAGGGAAGAGAGGGTGTGGAACAGAGGGGAGAGCGAGAGAGAGAGAGAGGGCGTGGAATCAATCCATCAATCTGACGAACAATCGAGAACTCAAGTCATGCTGGGGGTCGCGCAGGAAATTAAAAGCGTGACAAATCGAATTTAAATCAAATTGGAGCATTCAGGAATCATTGTCTGCCCTGATGCACCCCCCCCCCCCCCCCCCACTCTCAAGTCTGCTGGAGCATGTGGAATGCACAAGGTCACATCGGAGAGTCAAGATAAGAACAGGAGACATGGCGTTCCTTTACCCAGCACCTCACCCCCCCCAGTCGCATCCCCTGGCGCTGCACTGCCTCGTGTGAGGGATCGCTCCCACCCCCCCCTCAGCCCTGTAACAACCCCAACCCACCCCCCCCTCCTCCCGTACATGGCGCTGCCTAGGCCGGCTGCCAGTCTGTTTGCGGTGGTGAATACGCATATGTCTGTCTCAAGGCTAGCCCTACATGCGTCATCAAAGCGCATGTAGGTGTTTTTATGCTCTGTACCATTATTACTATCTAAACTGTAATAATTGTGGAATATTACTGTAATGAGCTGTATGTGTATGATCCAAGCGTCCTATGATCCTTAGGGATGGGAATCGAAAACCGGTTCCCGTTGGGAGCCGGTTCCTAATTATCCGATTCCTGGAATCGCATGCCTCCGTGACTATCGATTCCCTTATCGCTGCCAGGTTTTTCCTACAGTTGCGCATAACGTTAGCGCCACGCATGTAGTCATGGCAGACTATTTGATTCCTTAAGGACTCGAAATTGCCTGGGTTTTGGTCATATGCTCCCGCTGTTTGGCTGCTTCTATGTGCAGTGAAAACTACTCCAATGTTTTAGAACCTAGTCATTGATTTAATTCAGGGTAAGCTAAGATTAGCCGCGGAGCTAGCCCTAGCTAATGCTAGCTAATCAAGCTCACAGAGAGATAAACAGCTGACAGCAGGTAGTACAGGTACAAATACAATTAAAAAGCGGGTGGGGGCTGTTGTGTAAACCTTGTACTCTTTAGTTCACATATAATAAGAGACGGAGAGCGTGTGATCACGTTGACTGTTGTTTACTAGTCGGTAAGCCAGGAAGTACCGTGCAACATACAAACATTTCCGTGTAGCAACACAAGCCAATACCTTACAGGACAGGGGCCCGGGGAGGGAGCTCTGTGTGTGTGTGTGTCTCTGAAAGACCAGAGACAGAGAAGTCAGAGGAATAACGACCTGTTAATGCAACTACGGTTCAATAGATTAAATTAGTTTAAGATATTGAACTGTAGTTACATTCAACAGGTCGTTATTCAATAGATTAAATTAGTTTAAGAATTAAAAAATAAATCTCAAATACATTATTTTATTTAAGTGTAGGCTATAGTTATTTTTTTATTTTTTTACAGTGTTTGTATTTTTCTGACATGGGGGCTCAACAATAAATGACAATCAGAAATGTCAAGTTGCATGTTGTTATTCTAACCAGCTTAGTTCTGTTGCATTTCCAATTTATGTATTTAAGAGCTGAGCACATGTGAACGTATGCATGTTTGGGGTCAAGGAAAATCTTATCTTATCTCTAGTATTGGGGAGAGGGAGGGGGGCAGTAAAGGGAAAACGTCCAACTGTACACACTATCTGCGCGTCAGTAGCGCTTTCTTCCAATGACAAAGGTAAACGGACTGCATTTATATATGACTTTTATCCAAAAGCGCTTTACAACTCACGCCTCCACATTGGCAGTTAGGGGTTAAGTGTCTTTGCTCAAGGACACTTCCACACGCTGCCCGGGAGGAGGAGCCGGAATCGAACCGGGAACCTTCCAATTACCAGACGACCGCTCAACCTACCGAGCCACTGTCGCCCCTCGAAGGAGCCTCTACAACATCAGTGAGCAGAATATACATTATGTGCAGAATATACATTATGTACAGTATGGGGTTTGAAGGATCCAACACTTACTCCATTGTTTTGAACGTCTTTGTGCCCTGGTCGGAGGTCTGACTGCCTGTCTGATTCTGTTGGAGAGAAGAATGTTGTTATTGTGTCCTTGACCCTGGGTGGTGGTGGAGGGGGGCTCAGAGGCGCACTAAGGGAAATGTAGTCATTAACTACTGTATGTGGTTAAAATATCTACAGAACTAGAACTGTGTTTTGGCGCCCCCGTGTGGTAGGCCTACTGATGTGCAGCATTGACCTCGAATACTGAAAGGTGTGCAGTGTTACTGTGGAGAGGTCAAAGAGAAGGATTGGGCTGCCACCAAATAAATGTTTTTTTCTAAAACAATTCTAGAAAATGTATAAAAATTTATAAAAAAAAGAGAAGGAAAAGAAACTCTGGGAGGATTCATTTGTTATTAGAAAATCCCACAGGTCATGGCTGTGAGGCAACAGCCACCATCTGTCCTGTTGAACAGCAAACAGAGCCAGAGCGTGTGGAGAACCTACTTGTCTTCTTTGTGTGAATGGACAGTATGTTCATGTTCTCATAACGTGTCATTTCCTGCCAATGTGGCATCAGTGTGGCTCACTGGTCACACAGCCTGTCCTTCAATACGATGATCACCCAGTATTTGTTTACCAGAGTATTTTTACTTTGAGTATTGTACTTTTGAGGTACTTGAACATTTTGAGTATTTTCATTTCACTCCGCTACATTTCAAAGAAAATATTTGAACCCATCACCTACTAGTTACTTTGAAGAAAACGATTGTTCATAGAAAACATGGCAAGAATTGATGAAGATTATGTACTTTCAAATTTGAAGCCTGCCGACTTCAGAGTTGTTGAACGTGATCAGAGCAGCATAACTGGACCACATACCACTTTAATATAACCTTGAATCAGAGCAGCATAACTGGACCACATACCACTTTAATATAACATTTGATCAGAGCAGCATAATTAACTGGACCACATACCACTTTAATATAACCTTTTATCAGAGCAGCATAACTGGACCACATACCACTTTAATATTTAGAGGTCAATGATTCAAGGTTTGAACACACCCAAGCACTGGAATACAGAAATGCCATGTAGAATGTGTACCTTTACTTTAGATACTTAAGTACATTCAATATCAAATACTCTACTTTTACTTAAGTAGGATTTTGAATGGAGGACCTTTACTTTTAACCAGAGTACTATTGTATCTGGGTATTTATCATTTTACTTAACTAAAATAATGGTGTACTTCTTCCACACAGTTGTATGCCCGCGACGATGATGTCGTCGAATATGAACACTTGGGGGTGTATCCGCTTTTATATTTCCGAGAGCTCTGATGAACCGCTGTGACTTAATGTGGTTCTAGGTATTCCCTTTGGCAGACGTCTGCGCGTGCGTCTAAACTCCCACCCAACGTCCACAACTCTTTTTCATGAACTGCTTCTGGCGTCACAAAACAACATCCCGGTTCACAACACTGGCATGTAGGTTGGCAGCCGCTACCAATAGGGGATTGCGGGGTGGAGGGATGTCTGCCCAAAGCTTAAAAGGGGACGTTGGTTGGATCCTTGTGTTGTGTTAACTGTTCAATGGAATGATAAGGTAAGCGGTACCTATAAGACAAGGTAATGCTAGTATTTTCCATCGACATAATTCCATGGCACTGTAATTAACACAACACGAGGATTCAATGTCCCAGAGGACATCATGGGTGGCCATATTCACACTCATTAACTCTCAGTAACTGTCAAACTAAATCAATGTGTGCAAAACTATTGGATGTGTGCGAGATTAAATAGATTCAAAATAGAAAATCTGCATTGTTTTTGGTGAAGTGTCTTTATGCTCCCTTCTCCTCTAGTCTAAATGACGTGGCCGGCCGAGGTCTTCCTGTGGTAGGCCAACAGCAGCTACATCACAGGAAGTATTCAGGAGGGAAAACATCATAGAACTCTCATCTATGTACAGTATGTGACATGTAGGCTGATATTTGCAACCAGGTCATTTTGTGGACAGTCTGTGTTGTGCGTTAATCCAGACTTTTCAAACGCCCCATTGTACTGCGCAGGTTGGATCGACAGGAGATTGGTGTTAAACCACATCTATGGCCGTTTTCGGGGGTCACTGTATAGGCACTACGCCAGTGGTGGTTACATCCCTCAATAGATACACCAGTGTTTTAAGGCAAATGTGGGACGGACAAACCACTCAAGAAGGTGCCCTGTGGCTCTACCTCGCTCGGCCTCGCCGGTCGAGGACACGGCGCGGCGCTGAAGTAGACGTCTGAAACTCATTCTAGTGGCTGCACTAGCTCGTTCAAAAAGGGACTCATTGGTGCGAGTGGTCGTTTAGTGTTTGTGCTTCAACTGTGGAAAAACACTGCAGTCGCAGCTCTCAAGACTTGGGGCTTGAAGACACTGTAGGCCAGGGGGGGCGACGGGAATCACAGACAGAAAAGGCCCCTCGACAGCGGGCATGAATCAGTGCACTGCTGTCTATGCTGGCATGGAAGCTAGTGTGGCAACTTCTGCATCATTTTCCACTGGCTTTTACCAACCGGCATGTCCATATCCAGGGGTGTAAAGTACTTGAGTAATTGTACTTCGTTACAATACTTAAGTACTGTTTTGGGGGATTTGTACTTTACTCAAGTATTATTAAGTTTGTATACTTGTACTTTTACTCAATTACATTTCAGAGAAAAAAAAACTTTTTACTCCTTACATTTAAAATGCAGACCTACAAAGTACAAATCTTGCAGGTCCAACCATTTTAATTAGTCATTTATTTCTCTGGCCGAACTAACGTTAACGTTATTAATCCTGCAGCCACACTTTATTTAAAAACAGCCAATCAAATCCCCATCAATGGAAAATTAACCCGCCCATACCCATTTTGATTGGTCTTTGTGCAAGACTAGAAAGCGGGGATCTTTGATTAAACACCTGCTATCAGAAGAATACAGTCAGAAAAAAAGTTTTTACTCTTACTTTTTAGTACTTAAGTACATTTAAAAGTAGAAACTTTTTATGGCGGTTAGGTGGTCGAGCGGAGATTGCGTTCGTCACCAGCCCCGGAGCTGTGAGCTTGGTTCGCCTGTTCGAATCCAGCTCACAGCTCCGGGGTTGTCACCAGCTTGGCTGGCCGTCTGCACTGATACAATTGGCTGTATCAGAGGGTGGGAGAAGCTGGCGGGGTGGGTCCGGGTCGTTGTAAAACAGCGACTCCTACAGTTCGGTCGGGGCGCCTGCTAAGCGCGGATTGGACGTGAGGGGGATAGTGTGGTCCTCCCACACGCTACGCCCTCTCAATGAGAATCCGCGCTGCCAGGTGAAAAGAAGCGGTGATTGGCTGGACGTGTGTCGGAGGAAGCATGTGGTAGCCTCCACTCTCCCAAAATGATCTGACTGTGGGGGGTAAAGCGCAGCGACCAGGAAGGGACTGGGAATTGGCATACGACTAACATTGGGATGGGAGAAAATCGGAGGAAAAATGGAGGGGGAAAAAGACCAAAAAAAAAAAAAGAAAAAAAAAAGTAAAAACTTTTTTACTTTTACTCAAGTGTGTTTTAGCCAGATACTGACTTTTACTTGAGTAAGATTTTGAGACGGTACCCATACTTTCACTTAAGTATAATTTCTGGGTACTTTTTACACCCCTGTCCATATCCCACCCGCACTTGGCTTGTGTGCCCCGGCCCCCGGGTACAACAGCTGCGTCAACGCGGGACCGATTTGTGGTATTCCAATGTCCATCACGTGTTGAGGAGTGCTATGTATTAATGTCTCATTCTTAAGTGGGCATATAGGGACAACTCTTAGCTGGGCATAATGGCATGTGACTGTGTATATGGTAGACCAGTGTTTCTCAAAACTCTGTGCTGGTCCGTGGGAGGCTTCCTGAGTGATCCCTGGGTAAGTTATCCGCTATAGGAATAGGCTCCTTTCTAGTGTTGGCTTTAATGGAGGTAGTATTGTTACTTGCCGGTGCCCAAGACAAAAGGACAGCCATTTAACGTCAGGTCCCAGAGACTCAGTTTCTTCCCCTCAGCAGCTTGCCTAGTTAACGAGTCAGGTGTCCCCCTGCTCCACCTCTATGGGGAGCTGCTAGGGTCTGAATTTTAAACTCTATTTTGCACTGCCATACCAACAGATTACTAGCCATTGCACTTTATTGTCTTGTTGTATCACTGTTTTGTCTCGTTTTGCTCTCATTTTACCTGTGAAGAGTTTATGCACTGTACTTGTCAATGCCGTATTACGTTCCTATGTGTTTTTAACATAAATGGTGATTAAAGTGTATCTGAATCTGAGGTTGACAGATCACTCTGGTGGATATATCTCAAATACACGTGTGAGTGTGTATGTGCATGTAGAAGGTGTTACTGTATTCGGTGTAGGTTCAATGTGATGTCATGAGAAAAACACAACACAAATATTAATTTGTCCCCATGACTTTTGCAGTTTCTGGCAATATAATGGCGACGGTCACTTGACAGCGAGTAGCCTGTTGTAACATGATTCCGTCATTTGCCATACCAATTAAAAAAAAGGCACAGGGTTCAGGGCATGCTTATTTAAAATCTCAGAATCTTTAATATAGACTTAATAACCATATTATTATAAGTTACACAGCATCTTAAGAGGCAGGTAACAGAGTGTGTATGTATGCGTGTGTGTGTGTTAAGATTGTGTGACTAGATGTGATTCTAATCAAATCACGTGCACTCACACTATCATCAAAGCAAATCCATTTTCAATGACAACATGAGCAAAGATGGTAAGAAATTTGAGCTATTATTAATTTCTCAGACCATGATCTTAAATTAGGACTCAGTTGGTTAATTGGTAGAAGACACAGAAAGTATTTTTTCATAATCGACACTGAATATAACTGGTTTTATTGTCACAACAGGAATGAGTGGCTGATCTCAAAACTACAGCAGCTACAGTTCAAAGAGATGTAAGTGTTGATTTTCTAACACGGCACAAAACCACTACATGCTACTTGCTTTAGGGATTTAAAAAAGGAGGGAAAACAGACTAGTTTACAAGGGGGGGGGGGGGGGGCGGAATGTGAAAAATGATGCAAAAGTTCAGGTGGGGAGAGAAAAAAAAGAAAAAAAAGTTGAGACCAACTTACGATTTCCTCGACGAATCAAAAAAGCTGCTTCAAAAACTAAAAGAGGGGGAAAGAAAAAAAAAGTGATGTTAGAAAACGAGGTATTTTCCCCCAAAAAAAAGAAGAAAAAATAACCCTCAGCCTGGAGGTGAACTATGTACTGGAAATGTAAAAAAATATATATATATATATTCTTCTGAGGGGATTTGCTATTACCACAAAATAGAATTTCATTTTGGCATGAATCCGAAAAGTTGTGTAGAAGTCATACCCACTTTTTAATAATGATTTGGTCGATATGTGAACACTATATTTCCAAAGAGAAAATTATTATCGCAGATATTCCCTCGATCGTAAACTTTTAGCTGCACCAAGACGACGCCCCATAAGCTTCTTTCAGCGACAAAACTATGAACAGTTCACCCCGTGCATGGAAACCCGTTTCGATGTGATCTCAAAAAGGTGAAACCATCTAATCATAGATCTATCTATGCGTAAGTCGCTTCGGATAAAAGCGTCAGCTAAACGACTGAATGTAAGCGTGACGTATACGCTTCTTATCCTGAGAAAGAAGATGGATGCGGCCCGGGGAGATTCAGATGCATTTTCAACTCAGTGCCCAGAGACTTTTCCAGTTTAAAACAGAGTTGAGAGTGCAAATTATTTTCCCCCTGAGAAGGCAGTTTAACTTGTAGAGATGTGGATAACAGGGCACTCATGGCACAGAGTGTTATAAACTAACAATTTAAAGTCGGTGCGAATGCTTAAAACCCCATCCTGTCTCCAATTCTACATAACCTCGCTTTGTGGTGTTATATAAACCCATCATTCTGATTTTCTTAAGTGTCATCATGAGTGACCTTTACATCCTAGCTATCACACATAGATGAGGTCCTCCATGATATTGGCTGTGCAAATAAAGAGGAGCGGAGGCTCTAACCCCCCCCCCCCCAAATAAAGAGGGGTGGAGGCTCTAAACCCCCCCCCCCCTAAAGCCCTCTTGTGATTCATAATTTGTGGGCCTTTCTGATCATACAAATAGTGTGTTCATAGAATCCGGAAGCCATTTCAGGAAACTGGACAAGATACAATATCAGGGACATATGTCACTTCATTGAGCTGACGAAAACATAATAACATAATCCTATTAACAATAGGCGCCTCTGGGCCTATTATTATAGCCCAATAATAACGTTTGCCTTTCCCCTCCATAATAAGCAATTGAGGAATGCAGAATAAACAGACCTAAATGAATGCATGGTTTCTCAATCCGCAAAGGACTTTAATGGTTATCAGAATCACCAAAATGATTTACAAATAAAAAGATATCGCACCACTGGCTACAGGACTCCCAATATCACCAATCTATGTCCGCATAGTACAGAACACTGTTGTGTGTTCCATGAAAAACGCCCCCCTTGCCTCTTCATTGGGGGGGGGAAAGAACATCTTGCCTGAAAAATTACATCACTCCTCAGAGATTTACTGCAGAACATACTGTTTGAGAACCTCCAAAATGACAATGAAAATACGAAAAATACATCTTATCGGTCAATTTCAACAGCTGCAAATCAAGTTACAGGTGGGGGCAAAACAAAGACGGCGAATAAAAAGCCTTCTTTGGCGTGGTTTCCAGAATGGAAAAAAAGCCGTTTTGAACACTATCGTTCGTCCAGACAGATTGAAAACAATCTTCGATATTTCTTTCCTTGAAAATATGACCACAGACAAACGAACAATACGCTCTTAGCAGGACTGAAAAATGCAGGTTTAAAGTGTCTTATTCGAAAAACAAAGCAAAAATATCATCGCCGTGGAAGCTACCAAACACTAGTTCTGCGGAGCTCACATTGCCACCCGCTGCATCACAACATGTCGGCTGCGCCACTAAAGCCAACACTGTCTCAGAACACCAGCCAGAAAAATGCATTAAAAATAAAAACAAAAAGTCCCAAAGATGGTTCAAAGTCAGGAGCAAAAAAAATAAAAATTAGAAAAATTCTCTCGGTTAAAAATACTCACCAGGAGCTTACTATTAAAAATGAGTAAAATTCAACGTTGTTTTACTTGAATATCTTATGATCCCGTCAACGTGTTCAGCTAGCTGATATCATCACCTTGAACCAGTTATCACGAAATGGCGTCGGGCAGTGGACACAGAACCAGGGTCACACCCCACCCAGGATGCTGATCTCTGATTGGATATTCTCGAGGAAGTGGAGGGTATTCCCGTTTAACGATTGGTGGAATCTAAGGCACGAAGAGACGCACGCATTCACACACGCACAGGCGTGTAATTATTTTCCGTAGCCTTTGTTTGTGAAGACGCTCTCTGATTGGCTAGCCGCGTACAGCGAAGACCCTCTCTGATTGGTTTAGCGCCGAAGGGTCTCTTCCGCCTTGTACATTATTCTCTGCTTCAAAGTGGTTATGCTTTGGCCCTCTTTCGAAGTGGGTTATGCTTAGAGTTAGGGTTATGCTTAAGGTTAGGGTTAAGGTTAAGGTTTAGGCGTAAGAGCCCCTTCTTCCAATCAGAGAGGGTCTTCGCTGTACGCGGGCTAGCCAATCAGAGAGCGTATTCGCAAACAAAGGCTACGGGAAAAAAATCACGCCGCACGCACGCACACGGAAACAAACGACTCGCATACCCAGTGGTGCAGTGCTGGTCAACCGCGGTTTTACCTCGGTCACTGAGGCTGAAGTACGCGCAATCGCGCACGGATATGTTCCCGCGTGTTTGTACCGCAGTCACGCACACAAAAACGTTACACGCTACTTTCGGGAGAGAGTCTAGACTAGAAGATCTGCGAGGAGAAAAAAAAACTCCCCGTAAAAAACCCACTATGATTGGTTGGTTTGTTTAGATATGAGTGACGACTCACGATTGGGTATGGTAGGCCAAAACTTTACGGGTAGGCCAATCAGAGGCAGGATAGGGCGGGACTCCAGGCCGCAAACCAGGAAGTGAAAATCGAAACGCAGACCACTGAATGAGAATGAATGGATCATGCAATTTACAATAACAGAACCAGTCAGCGCGAAATAATTCAAATAATGGCAGAGGGATTTGATGTTTCCACTGATGGCATTGATGAAGATGATGTCAACAACAATAACAACACTGCATCTCCATGGCCCTACCTGGACACGTTTATGAGTTTGACTGAAAAAACGCCTAAAACATATGTGTTTAGGTGTTTATTGTGTCAACCAAAAACGAAGCTGCTCTCGACGTCCCACACGTCCAATACTAACTTGAGAACACATATTCAGGTGAGCTGATGAAAACCCTTACTGTCTTTACATAAACATTGTCAACTGTTCCCAAACAGCACACAAGTCAGTGCACTTTTTATCAACAGCTTTAACTAACAGTCTGAGATAGGCTAGCTGCTATGAACAATATTATTGATTGATTGATTGAAAAGTGTATTAACAGATTGCAGAATGGGTACAGTACAGTACAGCTCAATACATACAATTGTTAAGGGGATGCAGACCAGAGAAAGACTTTTGTCTTGTTTACATCAGGGTCCCCCATTTTCAATTCATCATAACATATATATGACATACATGACATACAGATAGACAGTACTGCTACATCTATACATTTATGACATATCAGATTTGCAAATACAGTACTGTTTGTGATACAAAAAGTGTCCAGAAAAAGAGTGTATATACATTTGACGTAGAAACTGTACATTGGAGGAGGTTGGGTGGGTGGGGGGCTGTACATTGGGGGGGGGGGGCACACTGTACATTGGAATACTGACAAAGCCATACTTGGTCATTTATTGTACAACTGGGTTTTGAGTGTTTTTGAATAGTGATTCACATTCCTTTACAGCTTTGGGTAGGGCGTTTCACATTGAATCCCTGCCCCTCATCAGGTTTGGTGTGAACGATGGGCTGTGTCTGTCATTGCCATGGAATGTTAACTTGCATTGATGGATTCAGGGACTTTATTGAGAGCAATGGAGAAATGATACCCGATGAGCTTAGGCCTTTATTGAATTGCACAAAAGTAATTCCATGTAGCACTGCAGAATGTGAAAGGGGATTCAGTGCCATGAATCAAATTATCACCCCAACACGCACACGGTTAATGATTTCACGGGTAGCATCTTTGATGTTCATTAAGATCAACGGGCCACCTCCAGAGTTCTGGGATTCAACAACATATGTTGCAACTTGGCTGAGAGGCCATCGCTCAGCTGAGGACAAGAGAACGAGGATAGCAAAACCAAATCATAGGCCCAGGACCACTTGGTGGGGGCTTGCTTGACTGATTGTATGGTAACTCAGTTACTTCTAGTCTGCATCGAACATTGTACATATGTCTATACTGAACACTGGGACCTCTATTTTTACTTCTTTTTACATGCTACTTTATTTTATTTCATACTTATCTTGTCTAGCACAGTCTCTGGAGCGTAACAGTAAGAAGCATTTTGTATAAAAGTATTCTGTACTTCTGTATGACAACTATTAAAGAAACTTGAAACTGTTTTGAAACCACTGTTGTGAAACAAATTACATTGAACAAATTTAAGTGATGTGTACTTTTTCCCCTTCTCAAAATAAAGAACCAAGTAAACACAAGTTGTCTGATTATTTTAAGTTTGCTTTTGTGTTTGTGTGTAAAACAATTTCTTTAATTGAATTAACTTAAACTAAAAGTAAATACAAACTAAATTAACAATGTAACTTACATTGTTAATTTAGTTTGTATTTACTTTTCTAGTTTAAGTTGATTCAATTAAAGAAATTGTATCAATACATTTAAAACATTGTTTGTTTTTCAACCATATCTGTTGACAATATAGGCAACATCCTGCTACCTTTTTCAGCTTCTCTATTTCAAGGCAAAAAAAAAATCTGTGCCAAAAAAAACTGTGCGCGCGCACGCGCGTGGAGCGTTTGACCTACTGTCAATTTGCCACTGCACCACTGCGCATACCTAACAAAATGTTTTTATTGCATGTTCATATTTACACTTGATAAAATAAGAACTCTGAAAGGCATACGCTATTCCATAAACCACCGTGTTAGTAAGTCATAATACTGGTGAACAAAACGATGTAGCATAGAGACCGTTATGCATGATGTCGAAATACATTAGGCTACTGATCCTGAGTACATATGAACAGTAAACACGCAGGTGTCACCACTTCAGCTTCCGAGAGAATGGACCTGAAACAAATAACACATTATAAGTTATCCAATGGTGTGTGTGTGAGGTCACGGTGTGTGTGTGTGTGTGTGTGTGCAGGGGCGAGCTTCCTACAGGCGATATAGGCGGTTGCCGCCCTAGGGCGCCACCCAGGCGCAGTTATTTTTTTTATTTAATTTTTTTGCTCGGCGCCCTCCTCTATATCGGCAACCATTATTTTTACATAAAAAAAATTCTAACATAAGGGAAAATTAGCCAAAAATCTAAAACGGTCGGTCGGTCTGAGCCTCAGCTTTAGGTGTTCACAGTCAGAACATGCTAAAGCGCTGTGCATTGATGGGTATCGGTCAAGTGTTTATAGAATTGAGCGTTGAGGAAAGAAAGACTAACGTTAGAGAACTATGAAGAGGCAAAGGCCATCCGGCCATCCAGTATAAAAAGAGAAGAAAAGAAGAAGACGAGAAACGTGCCAAGGTGAAAGGTATGCAATTTTGTACAACTTCCAAGACCTGCCACACCAAGAGCTGATGAAGCAAGCAGAGGCACTTGTACACACCTTAAACCACGGAGGGCAATCTGATTTGGATGGGAAGGAGTTGGCTCAGGAGTTGGAAAATTTGATGTGATTGATGACTTTGCAGCGAGGAAGGCCAGAAGGATTGCACTGTAAATGGAAACCAGTAGGAGCTACAGGCTAACCTTGAAGTGTGATGATAGGGAGTGGAATGTAAATAGTTCTTTAGACAAAGTGAATTTGTAATTTTTATTTATTTGTTTGTTAATTTAGCATATTATATTTTGATTATATATGAACATTTTCTTTTCTTTTAAAGCAAATTTGCACGTTATTTTATTGTTTGTTATTGTTATTATTGATTGTTAGCTAAGTTGTTTGTTTTAATTCTTTAGTGTGCACTATACATTTCTTCTTACTTTTCTTTGAAAGCAAATTTGCACATTCTTTTATTGTTTGTTATTGTTATTATTATTATTATTGTGTGTTAGCTAAGTTGTTTATTGTTTTAATTCTTTAGTGTGCACTTTACATTTATTCTTAGCTCTTGTTCTTGCTTGTAAAAAATGCAGTACTTTACTGTATAACTGTTAACCCTTTCACTGCCACACGACGGAGGGTTAACCCTTTACTATAACACAACCGACGGTCGTGAAAGGGTTAACCTTCTGTGTATTGTCGCAGTGAAAAGGGTTAACCGGTTGGTAGCGCAGCGATGTTTTGATTTTTTTGGGGGGGGGGGGGGGGGGGGGGGGGTGAACATCGCCTAGGGCGCCAAATGTGCTAGGTCCGCCCCTGTGTGTGTGTGTGTGAGCGAGAGAGAGAGAGAGAGAGAGAGAGAGAGACGGGCCAAGAGAAGAGCATGCAGGAAGCTGTCAGAAAGATAGGGTGAGAGTTTGTGTATATGCATGCATTGTGCTTTTAATCATGCCATTCCAACACCACGTGGCCACAGCATTTACAAACCTATCATCAAAATGCCATTTTGTATTCAAGATTTTAGAAAAAGTTTCTTTATTTATTTAGAAAAAATTATATATATATATAAATATCCATGGACAATGCACATTAACACTTTAACTGCCGAAAACGCCGGAACTCGTCATTCCCCGCCATGCTCAAGTTGCCGCGGACGCCGGAACTCGTCTTTGATATCAATATTTCAAAAATCTGTGATCGGAATCATATTTTCCATCCGGAGCCCTTGACACACAGTTCTGATCCCCTCTCAATCCTCTAGCGGTTCAAGAGCGCCATCTGGTGGCCGATCGGCAGATCGAAACCGGATGTCAACCTTTAACCCGGTAGGACTCACTCCATATGGGGTCCGGGCACTCGCTAATGCTAGAGAGACTCCGTCTTCACACAGTGAACATCGATCGGTGGAAATAACTCGAAAAAACAACATGATTTGGACGTATATACTATTATACAACCTGGAAATAGATCGCTTATTTCTACATCCCATAATAGGAATATTTCAGTTCCACGCTCATCGTCCAACGGCGTGAGGAAGATACGGTAAGATTCAGCGTTATTTTTGAACGTGTTCGATATAAACTGCTCTGATGATCATATCACCCACACTAGATGAATGATATAACGCTGCCCACGGAATTATAAACGTTCCCCCGCCCAGCCGGTCATCATCAGATGATACTTCTAGAAGTACGTCCAATTGAAATTTTTGATCTCGCACAGATTCCTACCAAACTGTATTTCATCATCAATATAATGCATTTGGGGCTATAAATCACGTTCTGGAGAAAGCTGCAGAAAGAGATGAAAACATACTTATACTTTAGACCATATTTTAGTATGAATATGTGAATGAAAAAGTTTAACGTTGCTACACCATGAACAATACATATATATATAGGACCTTGAATGGGCCCTAATAATGGCAATAGAATCTAGCAATAGAATTTTAAAAGTTATAGCCCTGCAAAGAAGGGGAACTTCTCCATGTTAACACTTTGGTTGCCTTGGGTTAAATTAATGATATACCATAGGTTGCCGGCTCTATTTGTCTATGGAGAAGTACCCCTTCTTTGCATGGCTATAACTTTTTAAATTCTATTGCTACATTGCCATTATTAGGGCCCATTCAAAGTCCTATATGTATTGTTCATTGTGTAGCAACGTTAAACTTTTTCATTCACATATTCATAGTAAAGTATGGTCTAATGTATAAGTATGTTTTCATCTCTTTCTGCAGCTTTCTCCAGAACGTGATCTATAGCCCCAAATGCATTATATTGATGATGCAATACAGTTTTATGGCAATCAGCGCGATATAAAAAATTCCAACTAGACGTACTTCTAGAAGTTACTACACGTCATCTGATGTTGACCGGATGGGCTAGGGGGCGTTTATAATTCCGTGGGCAGCGTTATACCAATCATCTAATGTGGGTCAAATGTTGATAATAGCAGTTAGTATCGAAGAGGGTAACGTTACACGCTGAAACTCACCCCAGTCTCCGCGCGCCGTTGGGCGATCATCGTCGAGTTGAAATCTTATCATTATGGGATGTAAATTTACCCGGTCCATCTCCAGCTTGTATAATGGTATATACGTCCAAATCATGTTGTTTATCGAGTTATTGGCAATCGATCACTGTGTAGTGTGACGAGCCAGAGTCGCGGGACCTATAGCGAGCGCCGGAAGTACTACGATCGTCTAGGACAACCTCTATTCAACATCCTGTTTGGCGATTGCGCCGATCGGCCACCAGATGGCGCTC
>NC_140168.1:174456230-174473730 GCF_963971535.1 Notolepis coatsorum
AATGTCCTCATTACATGCATATACAGAGAAATAGTGCGTTTCAGTCTTTACTGTGACACATTTACAACACTATCCACCAGGGTTGGTGATTAACCATTTCTAGTATGCAGTTGTCGTCATAAGTTTGTATTGCATGTGAACATGATTTGTTTATTTATTAATATTTTACAAAGTAGTTTGAACTGCCATTTCCAAGTAGCTTTAACAAACTATATTTCCTGTGGAAGCTGTTTTTTTCTATGTATAGTTCAACTTATTCCAGTGCAAAGTAAGTGACCTATCTCAAACACCGCCTTGTTTGTCTGAGGGAAGCCGCAACCGTTGTGATTGGAGGATCAAGCAAAGAGGGCATGGTTTGAGATCAGTCAATTGGCATCTCGCGAAACCGTACGCTTTCAGAGTAGCTTCCTGTCGGCATGGGAATCCGCACCTGTTGACGACCCGGCGGTGGACAGCTCTCAGCACCTTCATCCTCTCCTCACACTCCTTCAGGAACTTGGACAGCCGGGGCCGGAGGGAGCCCTCTGTGACCTCGTCCCCTCCTCCCGCTCTCCTCTTCTCCCCCTTCCCTCCCTTCTTCTTCTCGTCCACCCGCTCCAGCAGCCGCAGCTGCTCCCACGATGCTCTGCACAGCGCCTCCAGCTGAGCGAGGTTGGTATGGACCAAGGAGTAGTCGCACTACAGGGACACAGGAGAGGAGATGGGTTTGGACTAAGGAGTAGTCACACTACAGAGACACAGGAGAGGAGATGGGTTTGGACCAAGGAGTAGTCACACTACAGGGACACAGGAGAGGAGATGGGTTTGGACCAAGGAGTAGTCACACTACAGGGACACAGGAGAGGAGATGGGTTTGGACCAAGGAGTAGTCGCACTACAGGGACACAGGAGAGGAGATGGGTTTGGACTAAGGAGTAGTTGCACTACAGGGACACAGGATAGGAGATGGGTTTGGACCAAGGAGTAGTCACACTACAGAGACACAGGAGAGGAGATGGGTTTGGACCAAGGAGTAGTTGCACTACAGGGACACAGGAGAGGAGATGGGTTTGGACCAAGGAGTAGTCACACTACAGGGACACAGGAGAGGAGCTGGGTTTGGACCAAGGAGTAGTCGCACTACAGGGACACAGGAGAGGAGATGGGTTTGGACCAAGGAGTAGTCACACTACAGGGACACAGGAGAGGAGATGGGTTTGGACTAAGGAGTAGTCACACTACAGGGACACAGGAGAGGAGATGGGTTTGGACCAAGGAGTAGTCGCACTACAGGGACACAGGAGAGGAGCTGGGTTTGGACCAAGGAGTAGTCACACTACAGAGACACAGGAGTGGAGAGACTGCATGTGAAACGTGCGTGCATACAGTGCACTCAAACACACATCATTCGATAATTCATTTCTATTCAAATATTATTTTAAGGGCTTCTTTATTAGATAACCTATACAGAGGTCGGATTCAAACTCACGACGTACAGGGTGATGACCAGCAGCAAAATAGTTAATAATAATGCAACAACCATGGATGACTAGACCAGCCCTTGGCTAACGGGTCGGACTCTTTAGTTTAGTTTAGCATAAGGCGAGACAGTACCCCCAAAATCGTTTTTTTTAATATATATATTGAGATGTTATATTTTGTCTTATTTCAAACTAGTGGCAATAAAATATCGAAAAACAAACAATTATTTTACTTCATTGTGTCTGATTGTGTCCATAGATCACAATTACAATACAGAACTTTGAGGTTGTTTTCTGAAAAACTAGTCTTTATGCATTTTACTTACATACAAAGACACGGAACTCCATTTATACCTACACCACCAAATTTTCCACATTTCTTCTCATCCATATTATGCTTCTTAATTCAGAGGGGTTTGTTGATATATCATTCATAGCCGGGTTTATAGTACATTTTATACCAAAACTAGGCGACCATTTATTTTGTTATGACAGTAGACAGCATTTCCTGATGTATGGGCTGATAAGAGGACATAGCCACAATTCCCTCTGAAAAAAGTTTTCTTTTGAATATATCAACAAAATGAAACCAAGTTTTTGAATCTGGCATTATCCATGTTGGTGATGCGAGTCTTGGCGATATATGCAAATGTGCGCATATTTATTTAATGGAGAAGTGCCTCATTTGCATATTTAAACATAAAATTAAGAAAACTTCCAATATATTTTTTCTTAGTTTATATGTACATAACAAACTGGGAAAGTTTCATAGTGATATCTATTCAAATATCATTTTTGCCTATTAGGGGGTACTGTCTCGCCTTAAATCACAAGCCCAACACATAGCCCTTCCCACACAAACTGTTACACACCTGCTAGACGCACACACACACACACACACACACAGACCTTGCTGGCTCTGGTGACGGCGGTGATGTCGGAGTGGAGGTCGGAGGACTGCGGGTAGAGTTGCAACAGCAGGACACAGACGTGGTGGAGCAGAGGCTGGCGAGAGTGAGTGTCTCTCACCTGAGACAGCTTCCCCAGGTAACTCAGCTCAAAGCCCCGGGCCTGGACAGTGTGTGCGAGAGAGAGGTGTGGAAGACCAGAGAACAGATTAAATGTAAACACGTTTCGCAATTATGCCACAACAATGTGGAATGCCCTAACCACAGCTGTAAAATAATGTGAATCCTTACCCTCCTTCAAACCGCTCTCAAAGAGCACCTACGGGTGGCTGCAATTAGAAACTGGCCCCGGTAAATGTCCAAATCACCCACCCACCCACCCAACCCCCTCCAATGTACAGTTTCTTCCCCTTCGGATGTATATATCTTTCGTATGTGTAACTGAGGGGTACAATTCCCTGACTGTATTGTTAGATATGATATTTAATACCACTACCTCATGTACTTTAACTTCTGGCCACCCAGTACAAGATATAAGTATGATGAACACTTTCCCACCTGATGAAACGAACCAACACAAATGTACCAAATCGAAGGTTTAATACAGCAAAGGGTGTATACAACGATCACTTAATTACATTTATGATTTGAAATATGGAATATGCACTTTTATGGCAAATGAGTATTCGTAGGTAAATCAACATTGAATGTCCAATCTCTGGTTGCGCAGGGAGTAAGTATACAACCTGGAATATTTAGGAAAACGATAGCGATGGTACTTAAATGATTATAGCTGGATACACTAAAGGGGGGGGGGTCCCGCTGGTTGTAAGACAGTAGGAGGGGGGGGTTAGAGAAGCCGCTGGCGGTATCCCATCTGGCCGACGGTGTCTTGGGAGAATCCAAAGTCTTGGACACGGTGCCCACAGAACCTCGGGCCGCAGACGAATACAGCTGGACCCTCTGTGGAACGGTATCTGCCGGTCCACAACGGAGAGACGTGAGGCGACCTCACGTGTAGAGCGCCGTCTCACCTGGAGTCCTCTCCGGGGGGTAATTCCAACACTCAGCAGTGTTGGCCTTTATCCATGGAATAGTCAAAGCACACAAAGCATAATCCAAGCCGTGGAAGGCTCGCCGTCGTCTGGGTAGAGTAATCCAATATACAGGTCCAGTCGCTCTTGGCCCGGAGCTCCTCGGATGCAATCACCACTAGGGGTCTGACCAGCCTGGTTAAGCGTCCAGATAACGTCAGGAACGATGGGGGTACTGATAACTGTAGAACTCTAACCGAACGATGCACCATACATAAATAGACTACTATTAGCTTAATAGAATACGTCCAACTCGACGGTATGGTGCCAAACTATGACCATTCAACTATTAATCTACACGATATCTCAATGCCTATTCTGGGCCAAGTAGGCCTTACTACACCGCACGTGCGTCGTGGGGAGGCTTTTGCGTCTGTCACTCTGTTGGAGGGTAAAGAACTGGACTAAAAGAAAGTTCTACTTTACTGGCGCCATATATATATGCGCTATGAACAAATAGTACCATTCGTATTTCGCCCGACATATTACTGCGCGGAACCGGGGGTTGCCTCGACATGTTAGGCGGCACGATTGAACTTGGACCTAGGGGTATGGCAACCTGGCGCCAGGTTCTCGTCCAATGGTAGAATGAAACTATTATGGGCTGTTTAGTAGAAACGGGGATATTCAGTGCATATTGTACAAGGAATATACAGGGGATATCAAACGATATACAAATACAATTAAATATATATATATAAATAAATATACATATTCGGTTTAATCTGATCCTTCACAACAGCCGCCCCCTAATTAGTCCCACCTAATTAGCTAAGCAGAGACAGATTAACCGCACTGTCTTCCACTCAAGGTCCGCTGTAAGGGTCAGTCAACTCACAAAGTCATAGGGTCATGGTCATCATCGATAGTATCTGGGAGTCGGGGCAGTTCTATGAGCCTCGCCACGGGACGTGTGTAGGTGCGCCCTTGGACGAGTACTTCAGCTGCTCGGACCTTGCCATCGGCACCGGTGATCACTTTGCTTACGCGGCCAGCCGGCCACATAGCTCTGGGGAGTGACCGGTCAATAATCATGACGACTGTTCCTTCTGTCAAATTGTCTCTCTCTTTTACCCACTTCTGGCGGGTCTGTAGAGACGGTAGGTAGTGAAGTAGGAAGCTGCTCCAAAACTTGTCAGCTAGTACTTGGCTGTACCTCCACATTCTTCGGCCGTTCGCTTCTTCAGGCCTGTACATTGTCTGGGGTAGCGCGGGGTCCAGCCGCCCCATCAGGAGTGTGTTGGGGGTGACTGGGTCGACATCTGCTACATCACTGGAGACGTAACCGAGGGGCTTTGAGTTCAATACTCCCTCGATCTCCGTGAGGACTGTCATTAGGACTTCCTCTGCCACAGTCTGGGCTCCGAGTACGGCGTACAGGGCTGTCTTTATAGAACGTACTTCTCGTTCCCAGATTCCACCGAAGTGGGGTGCGTTCGGGGGATTAAACTGGAAGTCAATCTGGGCTGGAGCGAGGTGGGTCTTAAGTTCTGGGCCCATAGCTTGGAAGCTCTCTCTCAGCTCTCTTTCTCCGCCTTTGAAGTTGGTCCCGTGATCAGACAACAATGTAGACGGTTTTCCTTTCCGTGATGTGAATCTCCGGAAGGCCATAAGGAATGAGTCTGTGCTCATGGTCGGAAGGAGCTCAATATGTATCGCTCTGGTGGTCATGCATTTGAATACAATACCCCACCGCTTCTCGGTGCCTCTTCCTCTCTTTATATACAACGGGCCAAAACAGTCCATGCCTGTGGAGTGGAATGGCTTGTCGCCGATTCGGAGGCGACAGGGGGGTAGGTCAGCCATCCGTGGTATGCTGGGCTGCGCGCGCCACTTACGGCAGTCTAGACAGGTTCGCTGGAAGAGCCGTACTGCTTCTCTCCCTTGCAATATCCAATAACGACGTCTGATCTCCGCGAAGACTCTCTCTGCTCCTGCGTGGTGTACATCCTCGTCGTATTTCTTTATGATCAGCTCTGTGACCTTGTGTCGGCTGTTCAAGACGATCGGGTGCTTAATGTCATCTGGTAGATCGGGGGCTCTCCGCAGGCGACCACCCACTCTGATGAGATTATGTGCGTCACTCTCTGGTGCCAGGTGAATCAGTCTGCTGTCTGATGGGACGGGGTTTCCTCCCTGTAGACAGTCTAGCTCATCGGGAACGAGTCTCTCTGGGCTCGTTATAGTAGAAGAAGTTCTGCTTCTTCGTAGTCAGCTGCTGACATGTCAGTGGTGGGCTGAATCTCTGGGTGGTGCCGCAGGAATGTTCTTTGTTGCGCACTCTCTAGGGTAATGCAGTCATCTATGTTGGGGTCTGTGGAGGCGACAGTGCTCAGTCCACAGAACATAGGCTTCTTGTTCTCAGCCTCCTCGTTACTTGCTTCCCTCGGGGTGGGCGTAGGCCAATCTCTTTCCGGGAGCTTGAGGAATGCTGGTCCGTCACTGTAGATGTTGCGACGGGTTAGGTCATCCAGGGACATTCCCCGGGTGATGACGTCAGCTGGGTTGTGTTTGGTGTCCACATACCTCCAGCTTGCTTCTTCTGTTAATTCTTGAATCTCGGTGACTCTGACTCCCACGAAGACTTTGTATCTGCATGAATCAGACTTAATCCATGTGAGTACTGTCGTGGAATCTGACCACAAGATTGTTCTATGCACCGGAATGGTGAGTTCACGTTGGATTAACGTGGCTAGATGCGCTCCTGCGAGGGCTGCGCAGAGCTCTAGACGTGGGATAGATTGTTGCTTACGTGGGGCTATTCTTGAGCGGGCCAGTATGAAAGCAGTGTGTATCTTTCCTCCCATCTCTTGGGCACGCAAATAGGCAACCGATCCGTAGGCTACTTCGGAGGCGTCGCTGAAGACGTGTAGCTCAATCTCGCATGTCTCTGGCCTCACTGTGGATGGGAAGTAGCTGCGGCGTATATTGACACCTGGGAGTGAGCGGAGTTCCGTCTCCCACTCTCTCCATGTTGAGGCAAGGTGTGCGGGTATTGGGTCGTCCCAGCCCTGGTCCTTGTCCCATAGTGCTCGTACAATCATCTTTGCCCTGGTGGTGTAAGGTAGAATACATCCCAACGGGTCATATTGTCTGGCGAGTGTTCTGTACACACTCCGTCTGGTGGTCGGTATCGCCGCCGACCTTCCTTGCTCTGGAGCCAAGGGTTTGTGTCTATAGTGGAGCGAGTCTGTTTTGAAGCGCCAGACTAGTCCTAGTGTCATTTCTTGGGCTTCTCCTGGGATTGTCGCCATCCAGGTCTCGCTGCTGGCAGCCTTGTCCGCGGAGGAGAGGCTGCGCAATACTTGCGGGTCGCTGCTGGCCCACTGCCTGAGATCAAAGCCGCCTTTGATTAGGGAGGCGCGTAACTTGATTAGGAGAGCCTCGGCTTCTTCTTGAGTCGAGACGCTTTGTAAACAGTTGTCCACGTAGAAACTGTTCTTCACACTGTGTTGGACCTCTTCATCTGCTGCTGGGTCCTCTGTGACGTGTTTCTGTAGTGCAAAGGTAGCACAGCACGGGCTGCATGTGGTTCCGAAGGGGAGTACTTCCCACTGGTAGATAGATGGGTTCTCATCTCCAATCTTCTCTCTCCATAGGAACCGTAGCAGAGGCTTGTCCTCCTCTACTAGTCTCACCTGCAAGAACATCCCTTTGATATCCCCGCTTATAGCCACCTTGTCCTGGCGGAAGCGCAGTAGCACGCCTAGTAGGGAGGGGCCGAGTGTGGGGCCGGGCAAGAGCTCTTTATTCAGATTTTGGGATCCGATCTGGTAGCTGCAGTTAAACACAATGCGATCCTTGCCGTTGTGATGGACCTTGTGATGCGGCACGTACCATGATTCGGTCGTCTGATCGGCCTCTTTAATGTCAATCTTTGTTACGTGTCCCGCTGTGATTAGCTTCTCAATCTCAGCTCGGTACACACTCTCTTGAGCGGGGTCTTTGGCTAGGCGCCGCTCTGTGTTCAGTAGATAGCGCTCCGTGGCGTCTTTCTTTGCGTGAAAGGTGGGCATTCCCTCTCGCCTCAGGAGTGGAGTTGCGTATCTCATCACTCCGCCGACTGTGACTCTCTTTGTCCCCTGCTCGAGTAGGTTGATGGCGTAAATGTCTTCTTTAGAGCGAATGTCTTTCTTTTCGTTCTTAAAGGGCATCGTCTCTAGGGTCCATAGCCTCTCGACATGCTGCAGGAGAGTGGTGTCTTCTTCTGTCGTTCTGGAGTGGAAGCAGCTAGTGGCTGCTGTTCGGTTGAGAGATTTAGCGAGGGGGCCTTGTAATGTCCATCCTAGGCGGGTCTCGACTGCTGCAGGACAGCCTCGGGGGCCTGTATGGACCCGGTCAATCGGGACTATGAGTTCTGCATGGTCGGAGCCTATCAACAGGGTCGGGGTAGCGCCGTCTATGAGCGGGATAGGTAATTGGCGCAGGTGCACATATTTATCCATCAACTTGGTGACAGGGTAGGTGTACTGCGATAGTCCTATTTCTTGGCTGGTGAAAGCATTTGTGATCTTGTACCGTCGCTCTGGCTGCCCGTTGGCTGCGATAGTGAAGGAGACATTCTCGCCCTTTATCGTCTTTAAATCTCTTCTTATTGTCCGAATCGTCATTTCGTTCTTGCTCCCCCGCAGTCCCAGCTGGGTCGCAGCGGAGGCGAGCTGAAGGGTCTTCTCTGACCCGTCATCAAGGACGGCGTAAGTGTCCATGACTTTATCTTGGTAGCTCAACGTCACACGGACTACCTTTAAGAGCACTTGAGCTCCGTTGCTGCTGGCGGGGTCAATGTACATGACACTTGCCTTGGTGCCGCTCCGTGGTGCAGGTATAGGCCGTCTTCCGTTACTATCGTGTAGTATATCTAGATGGGCTCCATCGCACCGGCTGCACCTTTTCTTTAGGCGGCATTCGGCTGCCATGTGGGGCCGCGCACATCGATAACAGCGCCGGTTGGACTTTATCCATTGACTCACTTCTTCTGCATTCATCTTTGTGAATGAGTCACATTGTGACAGCCAGTGTTCTTTCTCACAGTAGGGACACGCTATCTTCCACTTCTCTTTTCTCGAGGGGGTGCTGTGACTCCTACCGCTCGGCACTGACTCTGATTGGTGCATGACAGTCACCGATCTTCTTCCATCATTTATTCTCCTGGGTCCCTCTCTGGAGCTTGGCGTGCTCCGCCCGAAGGTGTCCAGTCGTAAGCTGCTGACCTCTCTCGCCAGGAAGTCGGCCAGATCAAGGAGGGATGGCTCGGGGCCGTCGGGATCTCGGTAGTCCCTCTGCCGCCTAAAGCGCTCCTGTCTTGCGGGTGGCAGCTTCTCCAAAATCCTCTCAACGTTAGAGTTGGCGTATAGCTCATGCATGCCCTTCTCCCGTTGAGCTCCCAGCATCCCCACCAGGGACTGCACTTTGATTGACAGGTCGTCTAGTGAGCGATTGTCTGTGGCTGGGGGTAGGCGGTCAATATGCCTTATCTCCTGGATTACGTAATCCCATATACGTCCATATCTCTGATCCAGCGCTGCAAGGGCCGCTGTGTATGGGGTCGAGGAGGTAGCATAGGCTAGCGCTATATTGTGCGCTCGCGGTACTTTCAGGTGCTTCAGTAATATTGCATACTTGTGGCGTTCATCAGCGACATCCACCATCATTGTCTCTAAGCACATCCGGAGCTCCGTGTACTGTGCTCGACTCTCATAGGCGAAGTCTGGGAATGACGGCGTGGCGTTGTATGACGCCGTGGATGGCTGATACATCGGCGAGCGTTGGGGGAGAGACCTCCTGGGCGAGTCCCCTCTTGCGCCTCGCTGTGGGCTGGTACTGGCAGGGTACCATGGCCCGCTGGTCCAGGTACTGTTCCTCGGGGCTGGTCGTGCGTCGTGCTCACCCGTGAATAGAGTCGGGGGTCTGTAGCGCAGCGCCGCGGGGGTATAGCCTGGACTGTATGGGACCTCCTGGTCCGGTGGAGTACTGTGCTGTCGTCGGGCTTGGTTCTCCTCTTCTCCCTCTTCTTCCTCTATCAAATCTTCCAGATCCTGTAATCGTTTATTTAGCTTCTCCGCAGTGTATGCCGCTCCTTCCTTGTAGCTGGGTCTCGCTTGGACCGGTATGGGAAGGGGGTCTGCGGGGGGTCTAGACTCGGTCTGTTGGTCAAGTTCAGGGTCGCTTGCTCGTTGCAGTGACGCTGCTCTTGACTGTTGTCTCGACGAGTTCCTTGAGCCCCTGGCGGAGGGAGAGGGAGTTGTCCTTTTGATCAGCTGCTCTATTAGTTGCGCTTGTAGTCTGTCGCGCTCTGCGTCTCTTTGGGCGCCGGCAGCGGTGCGCTGGGCGTCGGCGGCGGCGCGCTCTGCTTCTCTTTGGGCACCGGCAGCGGCGCGCTGGGCGTCGGCCCGGTCTCTTGCCATATTCTCTTCCATCTGGAAGCGTCTCATCTCCAGACGTGTGCGCTGTTCTTCGCTCCGTTGCTGTGCTTGGAGGTGTTCGCGCTCGCTGGTCGCCTGTGCTTGGAGACGTTCGCGCTCGCTAAGCGTCTGTGCTTGGAGCCGATCGCGTTCGGTAGAGGCTCGTCAGGCTGACGAGGAACGCCTGTTGTAGTATCCTCTCCGCTTCGCTGGGGGAAGGCGGTAGTGGAGGTGAGCCGCTCCTGCGTGAGCCGCTCCTGGGGGTACTCGTTGGGGAGTCCTGGAGCTCTAGTTCCTCGGCGCTCTCCTCCTCTTCTTCCGTGCAGAGTTCTCTCTCTGTAGGGTTGTCTTCCTCCCGGGGCTGTTCGGGGACTACTTCTTGAGTAGTGGCGGGGGGTAAAGGCATGTCAATTCCCTCCTGGTCCCCACCGTGGGCTTGGTCAGTTACATTAGGACCTGCTAGGGCCTCTGTGGTCGGGGAAACCTGGTCGTTAAGGTCAGACATAATTTTACTTTCTACTTTTACCGCGTTTACCGTTTGTCGAAGGCTAGGTAGTTGACTGACAGTGTAAGCCTCTAAGTACTGAGGTGTCTGTCGTCTGCGCCGCGGGCGTTCTAGGTTAGGAGGATCGTTTCGTGGAGTGTTCATCATAGGCCATTTCGATATTAATAACACTATATTAATATTACACTAGTTACCCTCCAGCTCGAAGGACCAATTGTAACTGAGGGGTACAATTCCCTGACTGTATTGTTAGATATGATATTTAATACCACTACCTCATGTACTTTAACTTCTGGCCACCCAGTACAAGATATAAGTATGATGAACACTTTCCCACCTGATGAAACGAACCAACACAAATGTACCAAATCGAAGGTTTAATACAGCAAAGGGTGTATACAACGATCACTTAATTACATTTATGATTTGAAATATGGAATATGCACTTTTATGGCAAATGAGTATTCGTAGGTAAATCAACATTGAATGTCCAATCTCTGGTTGCGCAGGGAGTAAGTATACAACCTGGAATATTTAGGAAAACGATAGCGATGGTACTTAAATGATTATAGCTGGATACACTAAAGGGGGGGGGGTCCCGCTGGTTGTAAGACAGTAGGAGGGGGGGGTTAGAGAAGCCGCTGGCGGTATCCCATCTGGCCGACGGTGTCTTGGGAGAATCCAAAGTCTTGGACACGGTGCCCACAGAACCTCGGGCCGCAGACGAATACAGCTGGACCCTCTGTGGAACGGTATCTGCCGGTCCACAACGGAGAGACGTGAGGCGACCTCACGTGTAGAGCGCCGTCTCACCTGGAGTCCTCTCCGGGGGGTAATTCCAACACTCAGCAGTGTTGGCCTTTATCCATGGAATAGTCAAAGCACACAAAGCATAATCCAAGCCGTGGAAGGCTCGCCGTCGTCTGGGTAGAGTAATCCAATATACAGGTCCAGTCGCTCTTGGCCCGGAGCTCCTCGGATGCAATCACCACTAGGGGTCTGACCAGCCTGGTTAAGCGTCCAGATAACGTCAGGAACGATGGGGGTACTGATAACTGTAGAACTCTAACCGAACGATGCACCATACATAAATAGACTACTATTAGCTTAATAGAATACGTCCAACTCGACGGTATGGTGCCAAACTATGACCATTCAACTATTAATCTACACGATATCTCAATGCCTATTCTGGGCCAAGTAGGCCTTACTACACCGCACGTGCGTCGTGGGGAGGCTTTTGCGTCTGTCACTCTGTTGGAGGGTAAAGAACTGGACTAAAAGAAAGTTCTACTTTACTGGCGCCATATATATATGCGCTATGAACAAATAGTACCATTCGTATTTCGCCCGACATATTACTGCGCGGAACCGGGGGTTGCCTCGACATGTTAGGCGGCACGATTGAACTTGGACCTAGGGGTATGGCAACCTGGCGCCAGGTTCTCGTCCAATGGTAGAATGAAACTATTATGGGCTGTTTAGTAGAAACGGGGATATTCAGTGCATATTGTACAAGGAATATACAGGGGATATCAAACGATATACAAATACAATTAAATATATATATATAAATAAATATACATATTCGGTTTAATCTGATCCTTCACAACAGTATGATCTATGATTTTTTTCTTACACAGTACTGTATATTTGTATGTCTTGTATGTCATAAATGTCTTGATGAATTGAAAATGGAGGACCTTGCTGTAAACAAGACGAAAGTTTCTTTCTGGTCTGCATCCTCGTAGCAGTTGTTTGTATTGAGCCGTACTGTATTGTACCCATTCTGCAATCTGTTAATAAAGTTTTCAATCAATCAATCAGATACCAGTGTTTACAAAATCTCAACAATACAAGACATCTGCAACAATGCATTCTACCTGATTTGTGTAAAAAAGGAAGGCCATAGACCTGTTCGCTGCATACAAACGTACCGATGGTCGAGCCAATCAGCAATACCAACTGAGTCACGTGACTAAGTTGCCCCGGACCTGCGCGAGCTGCTGCGCCAAAAGAATACGACGGGGCTCTATGGAGAAACCATGGCACTCCCCTGACTAAAAGTTGTTTCAAACGAAAACCGCTGGATGTCATTTAGCCAAATCAGCATGGCGTGAGTGTGAGTCTTTCACCTTTTACATATCTAGCTTTGGCATGGATTGATTGTTTAGATCGCTAGCATGGCTAACAAATGCAAATATAATATTGTAGTCTGCCGGGGCGGCTACGTGGCGTAGTGGGCAAGGCGCTCGCCACGAATGCAGAGGCGCTGGGCTCGCCTGTTCGAGCCCAGCGCTCCACATTGCTTTCAGTTTAGCTGGTCGTTCATACTAATACACATTGGCCGTATTAGGGGGTGGGAAACTGATGGGTGGGGATCGGGCGTTGTGGACAGCGACTCCTACAGGTCGGTTGGTGCGCCTGCGCAGTAGAATCAGGAAGTGTCGAGGGCAGCGTGAGCCTCCCACGCGTTACTCCTCGCCACTGAGAGATCGAGCTGCGCAGGTGAAAAGATGCGACTGCTGTTACCTCAAGTACCGGAGGGGACTTGTGCTATGTATGACTTAGTCCACATTGCAGCCGGCTTGTGGGAGGCAAGAAACAGCGTTCGTGACAGGGGAGGGTTGAATTGGATGATACGAAATTGGGATGGGAGGAAATATAGAAAATGGGAGAAAAAGTGGATCAAAATATATTGTAGTCTGCCCCGTTGTTCTGACCAGGATTACGTTCCTTTTGCCCCCTTGATGCGCGCTCACACTGAGTCTGACGGATACGGCGAACAGATCTATATGGATTCACCTTGCATCCATTGAGGAAGTTCCCAATGGCCAGCACCGTGGCCAGAATACATCTGAAGGTCTGGTTGGCTGCTAGCTGCTCCATGGCCAGCTTCAGGTGGAACAGAGGCTCGGCTATTTCCTATAAATAGACAAGATTCTATGAATTCACAAAGTTATTTTTTACCTCATCAAAGTGGAGTTTGATCTGTGAAACGGAAAATAGACTGTTTGGAACTTTCCTAACCAATTGTAAATGCGGAATATAAATATGGTTTGATATAGTGTTTGTTTATAAACGTTAGCATTTGTTTATATTCGGATCACTGATTGCGCCTTTAACAATTAATGGACATCCGCAGGACCAGGGGCGGATTTAGGATTGTAGGAGATCCGGGGCTTAGCCCAGATAGGATTTTTTTTACTTCGACACCACAACCTTTAACTTACACCACCACCTTAAAGCAGACAAAAGGCACTAGAGAACACTTAAATTCACACCCTTTAATTAATGAAGCAAACTATAATAATAATAATAATAATAATAATAATAATAATAATAATAATAATAATAATAATAATAATAATAATAATAATAATAATAATAATAATAATAATAATAATAATAATAATACACTGTGTTTGTATAGCACCTTTCATACAAGAATTGCAGCTCAAAGTGCTTCACAGCAGTACAAAAAACAGGCATAAAATGAGCACAACATTGGCAGATCAAGAGCAATGCATAAAGTGCAGACATAAAGCATAAAATAGATAGCAGTAAAATAGACAAAGTCAAGGTAAGACATAGAACATTAAATCACATCGTTTTTCATATTAGGATCTAAGATCTAGGGTTAACTCGCCGAACGTTGAGCGCCAGGACCCCCGAAAACCAGAGTATAGTCGGGTTTTCATCGTTGTTTCTTTTATTCGATATTTCCATTCATAAAGACATGCCGGCAGCCTGTGTTATCACTGGGGATGGGTCTGAGATCTCAAAAGCTATGTTTCTAAGGTGGAAGAATTATGTTTTTGTCAACTTGTTGATTGTGATTTAAAGCTTAGGTCTGAGTCTACCATAACACCAAGACTTAACTCACTCAAATACAGTTAGCAGCTGGATAGACTACAGATGGAAATTAGCTTCTGCTAAATCTGGTGCAAACATATTTTCATGTAACAATGATTAATTGTCAAAAAAAAAGAAAAAAAAATTATAATATTTTTTTTTCTTTTGAAAATAGATTCGGGGCTTTTCAGAAAACATTCGGGGCTTGAGCCCAAGTAGCCACCCCCTAGCCCCGCCCCTGCACAGGACCAGTGTGTCGCTTGGTCTAATATAATTCTGGTCCCAGTGCAGGTTACCATGGTTACCAAACCCCCACACACTGTCAACATAGAGAGAGAGAGAGGGCAACGAGATGGTTCAAAACATCAAAGTGAAGAGGAATAGAATAGAATTGACCTTGAGAGCTAACATAGACCTGGGGGAGTGAGGTTCCACCTGTGATTTTCTCCCATTGTAGCCACCCACCGAAGATCAAAACTATTGAGTATTACAGCCAAACCATATTGTGTCGGTTCATAACCTTTGATGGAGGTATAGATTATATCATTATTATACTGTTACAACCAATAAAGGTAAATGCTTTGAGAAAATGTGTTTTATATCGTAATCCTCTACTTGTTTCCATGGTAACTGCTACAGTACCCATATGTCTCGGCACGCCTCACAAATCTTTGACCAATCACAAGAGCACAACCACTGTTGTGTGACGGCACAATGACTCCGCCCATATTTGAGTCACATGATTCCCCGGGTCTATATTGGTACAAAAGACATTTCCCATCTCAAACCTGTCACACTCTCTCATGTCACTCACACTCTCTAAAGTGTCGTAGTCTAGTGCGAAGGCCCAGAGTTGCAGCCTGGAGCTCAGGTGCGGAATGTCCCCCAGGATGAGGAGGCACTGCTCGGCCGGGGCCAGAGGCGAGCGGGGGGAGTGGGCCATGGCCTCCTGGATCAGGCACAGTTCCTCTTCACTCGGGACCAGGGTTTGAAGCCGCTGTATAGAGACAGGGGAAGCAAAGAGATGGAGAGAGAGAGAGAGAGAGAGAGAGCAAGAGAGAGAGAGAGAGAGAGAGAGAGGGAGAGAGAGAGGGAGAGAGAGAGACACACACAGAAGGACAGACAGACCGATCAAGATAGTGAGAAATTCTAAAAAGTGAGGTCAAACCATTTAAACATTTTGAAAAAAACAAAACCAGGGAATAGGTGAAGATTTCTGAGATACATACTGTACAATAGACACAATACAATAGATAGTCCTTAAAACCTCTTAAGCCCTATCCCTATTATCTGAAAATCCGCCTAAAAATACATACCTAAGTCAATGGAAGATTGGTCCACTTCTACAAGGTCCATTTGTATGCTCTTGGTATCTAGGGACATCTATGGATCTCAGGGAATGTATTCCCAAAATACAGTAAATTGTGATGAAACAAAGGAGAATATATGATTTTTCTTTGCATCTTTGACGGTGACACCATGTTAAAAATGACCAGACATGAAAACCTGCCACTGAGCTCGTTCTGCACCTTCTTGAGATCACGTGTACAAAAAATCTAACCAAATTAATAAAGGGAAGATGATTAAACAGAAGGGTTTGTAGATACAGTACTGAATTCTGCCATCCGGACACATGCAATTTGAAATATTATTATAGAATATAGAATATCAGGCCTATAAATGACCTTATTATAGCCAAGTTGCACATCTATGGATCAGGCCAAATCTACTCGTTCCAATGGCAGAGTTTCATTTGGATTTAGTATCACCAGGCGTGCAGCAAGAACCGTGAATGAAATCTACTGTAAATACAGTTCCATTCTTATAATGGATATGGCTCTGCCATTTTGAATCGGATTGCAGCGTAGATTCTTGCTAAACGTTCACAGAAGGTAGACACACTAACTGTGCTCCAATCTATGCCAATAACGTTCAGTTTTGTGTTAGATAATCCAGAGAAATAAAATGAATAAAAAAAAATCACCCACAAGTAATTTGCTGTACAGTAGCTGGCTTGGGCTGGGTAGGGTAGTTTTTCGAAATTTCAACGCTCATTCAAAGCTCAAGGTCTCGTCTCCTCATATGACTACAAACCACATTGCGACGCAAATTCCAAATAATTGCTTGTAAATTAATGCATTTCAAAAACTAATAGTTCACTAATAACACTTTAGACTATTGGTAAACAAACGTATTGTTGAAAATATACACTATGACTGATGTTGTGACATGGTTAGGGTCTTTACTCTTGGCTACATTTGGAAAGAAACGCATGATTAATCCATACAGTCTGTAGACATGGATTTATGATGTGATGTCATCTGGGGCTAAAGAGGTTAAAACTATAGGGATGCTCGATATTGGCTTTTTTACCAATACCGATATACCGATATTGTCCAACTCTTAATTTCCTATACCGATATCAACCGATACCGATATATGCAGGGTCCCCCCCCCCCCCCCAAAAAAGGAATCATTTCAGGTAATTAACATTACATATCTCTTGTTGTGGAATTAACACAACATTATGCATACTTTTGACAATAAATAAAATCAGAATTTGTTCTTACTTGCTTGCCTGGGTAAATAAAGGTTATAGAAATGCAAAAAAAAAAAAAAACAATAATAATACCGATATTTTCCGATATCACATTTTAATGCCAATATCGGCCGATAATATCGGACATCCCTAGTTAAAACGTTTGAGGGATAGATGGAGGTCCCTCAACCGTCTGAGGGACAGATAGAATAGATGTCCATCAAACAGCTGGTCCTACAAAATAACTTCTGAGGGACAGATAGATGTCCCTCACACCTCTGAGGGACATATAGAGGTCCTACAAAATTACTTCTGAGACAGATGGATGTCCCTCAAACGTCTGAGGGACAGAGGTCCTATAAACCTCTGAGGGACAGACTGCTGTTCCTCAAACTCCGACAGAGTAGATAGAGTTCCTACTAACTTCTGAGGGACAGATAGAGGTCCTACACACGTCTCCGAGGGACAGATACAGATCCTACAAACGTCTCCGAGGGACAGATGGAACCTCACGACTCCAGTACTGTACCTGGACATCGTCTCTGTCCAGCACGCTGCTGTCCATGCTATAGATGGCAGGGGGAGTAGGCGCAGAGGGGGCAGGCTGCTGAGGGCGATGGTGATGATGTTACTGCGCTTCACCGCCAACACCGAGACCGACGGCTGCCTCTGAGGTGGGAAGATGGAGGGGAGAGTGAAGACACAGATATGGATATAAGAGAGAGGATTCGTGCTAAA